>NW_009917798.1:9908-44468 GCF_000696875.1 Nestor notabilis | reverse complement strand
GGCCCAGGGAGGCTGTGGCTGCCTCGTCCCTGACAGTGCTGAAGGCCAGGCTGGATGGGGCTTAGAGCAATCTGGTCTAGTGGAAGGTGTCCCTGCCCATGGCAGGGGGGCTGGAACTGGATGAGCTTTGAAATTCCTTCCAACTCAAACCATTCTGTGTTCTATGATGATTCTGTGAAATGTTTGTATATATATGGCAAAACCAGAGACCGTGCACTGTGTTTTGTACAAGGTGAGTCACCCAGCCTGATGGGGAAGTCTTGGCAATTTTCCTGATGATGGCTGTCTTCTCAGGCACATCACTGTTGAGACAGGTTGCATTGCTCTTTAAATGACAGCCTGTCAAAATGAGAACTGAGTGCTGGAATTTATTTCAGTGGGATTTAGGTTGTCTTTAATCTTTGGTGAGGTGTGCCTCAGATTGCTTGTGACTGAGGTGGTCTGAAGAGCTAAATGCCAGAGTTAGTGACTGCCTAGTGTGAATAAAGGCTGAAAGATTTGGTTCAGAAGGTAGAGGGGCTCTTTTTGCAGTGATGTGTAACGCTGATAATATGTCTTCCCCCTCTTCTCCAGTCTTAGCAAAAAATGAAAACTGAGAAAGTAAAATCTTTCCCTCAGCATGGCTTCACAGAGGGGAAGTCGTGGTCTGCCCGGTAACCACCTGTGCTGAGGTGTCTGGCTTGGTGTATAAGGGAAGAGGAGTGGCTATTGTCTATCTGGGTTTTGATGTTACCTCCTGTAACGTTCTTGTAGACAAGCCGATGGTGTGTGGGCTGGATGAGCAAGCAGTGAGGGGGATGGAAAACTCCACCTCACAGAGAGGGATGATCAGATGCATGATGTCTAGCATCCAGTAACTAGTGGTATGTGCTGGGGGTCAACGCTGGGGGTCAACACTGGGTCTAGTCCTGTTCAATGACTTCTTTAACGACCTGGATGATGGGGCACACTGTACCCTCAGCAAGTTCACAGATGACACAGAACTGTGAGGAGCAGCTGATGAGGACCGTGCTGCCATCCAGAGTGATCTCAACAGGCTGGAGAAGTGGGCTGTCAGGAACATGGTGACGTTCAGCAAAGTGCCGTGCCAAGTTCCACCCCACCTGGGGAGGAATAACCCTGGTTATTCCTGGTGGACACCAAGTTGAAGATAAGCCAGCAATGTGCCCTTGCAGCAAAGAAGGCTAATTCATTTGGAGTGTTGCCAGCAGGTGAAGGGAGGTGATCCTTCCCCTCTACTCAGCACTGGGGAGTCCACACCTGGAGTGATGGGTCCAGTTCTGGGCTCCCCAGTACAAGACAGAGATGGACATACTGAAGAGAGTCCAGCTAAGGGCTACAAGAATGTTTAAGGGACAGGAGCACCTCATGCATGAGAAGAAGCTGAGAGAGCTAGGACTGTTCAGCCTGGAGAAGAGAAGGCTCAGGAGAAGCTTATCAATGGGTACAAATACCTGAAGGAAGCGTGTAAAGAGGACACAGCCAGGCTCTTTCCAGTGGTGCCCAGTGACAGGACCAGAGGCAATGGGCACAAACTGAACCACAGGAGTTTCTGCTTGAACAAGGAAAAAGCTTTTCTGCTGTCAGGGTGGACAATCGCTGGAACAAATTGCCCAGAGGTTGTGGAGTTTCCATCCTTGGAGGTATTCAGAAGCTGTCTGGACATGGTCCTGGGCAACTGGCTCATGGTGCCCCTGCTTGAGCAGGGGAATTGGTCCAGATAGCCTCCAGAGGTCCCTTCTAACCTCAGCCCTTCTGTGATTCTGTAATACTGTGAGCTGCCTGTGTCAACATGCAGTTCTGATGTCATTCAGTCCCGGTTTGGTTTGGTATAAAAGAAGTGTATTTTGGGGTTTTTAAGTTACAGAGCAGATTCTGCTCTTTTACTCTATTCTCAATAGGATGACTCATTTAGATTCAGGGCTTCTACACCTGTGTAAGCCAGAATAAATGGGAGGGAAGCACAGTCTTTTTGTTTATTGTACTTTACCACGTGTTGCATTGTAACTCGTCTCATTAAAGACTCATTAACATCCATTATACTTATGACTGCTTTGTAAACAATGCTAATTGAATAAGACTTCAGAGCTTAATTCCCTCTAGAGCCCTTTGTAACTCCTAGCTGTGACTTTCTCTCTAGCTGAAGTGGAAGAGAGTACCACTGTGAGAGATTTATGGGCTCTGCAAAGCCTACTCATTTAGTAATGCCATAGTTCAAGCGTCCTATTATTATGAACCCTCAGTACTGAGCTTATTGCATGGACTAGGAACTTAAAGGACTTCTTCCAGCAAAGCAATAACCTTTGGGTCAGTCCAACTTCACTCTGACTTCCCAGAGATCAAATGGACCAAACATTACTCCCTGTTATATTGGCTTCCAGATAATTATTTCTGAAATGTGCCCTTGTTGCTAATTCTGAGTGATTTAGGATGTTGGGACTGCATTATGGTCAGGATGTGCCCAGCTTTGTAAGTTCAAGACTTGGGCTTGTAACAGTCGTGGCACAAATGCAGAAAAAGAGTCTACGTGATGGGAACCATTCTTCCATTTCCCTTCCTCTATAGAAGCAGTGAGGTGATATTGGCGGTCTTGCACGTTGCACCGATGCTTGGCTTTTGTGAGGCTTCAGCTTATGGCAATCAGAATAAATGTAAGATCACCAGATTTTTGAAGGCAGCCTATGTAGAGTTTATACTGCAAAATAAAAAAGAAAGGGACTGATGCACTGGGGTTCCTGCAGAGGAACTGTGCATTGTGTCTCCCAGGCAAAGGCTGCTGCCCTATCCAGTTGCATTTTGCAGATTCATTATTGCTGGCTGGGTGGATGGCCTTCCTGCTGGCTCTTTTTCTTGGAAGCTGAATGGTTCTTGTTGCTGAAGGCTGAATTATCACCTGTTTCTCTGAATCCTATAGTAGCTTTGAGTAATCTAGTGTCTCGTATGTTTCATTTATCCAAAGAGAAAAGAGATGGATACAATCAGAAGAGGAGATCTGGGACATGCACTGTTCTGTTTGCTGTTTGGGAAAAGGTGTGTTACAAGAGTTAAAGGCTTTCCATTGCTACCTGAGTCTTTGTTCTGTGAAAGTCCTGCCTTTTCTGGCTGAGCACTGGTAAGCATCCTGCTTCGGAAAGTTTAGGTTGTCCTTCTTCAGGTAAAGAATGCTGCCAAGACCCTCTCCTGTTTGTGAACTCATGGCCCAAAGGCAATTCCAGAGGGTATGATTACATGTGAAGATGCCACAGATATCTCAAAATCAAGCATGAAATTAGATCGCATGTCCTGGCTTTAAAGCGATCACTTCTTGCATGTATGTACAACTTTGTTGATAGCAAGGTGAGACCTCTTCTACTACACAGGCAAAACCATGACTATTAAATACAAAAACCTCCTTTAAAAGCTGTCAATGTATTCTGGGTAAGTATCACCCCCTGCTCACCCTTTTCATTTGCTTATTCCCTAGTGTACCACTATTTAATGTCAGAGAGAGGACAGCAGAGACCTGGACCAACCTCATAGGGCTATTCTGCCAAAAGTGGGTAGATCTGACATAGGAGTATCAGATGGTGACCAAATATTTCTCTGATAAGTCCCCCTTTATGGGTAAGGTTAAGAGTTTATTGAAACCCCAGCATGCATGATTCAAGCTCCCAGACTATTAAGGTAAGTGAAAAGTCAGGAGCTTAAAATAATAATAAGCCATCACATGGCGGGTTATTTCTGTTTTTTCTTAGTTTTGCTTTTAATCTTTCTCTAATCTTTATGGCTCAGGTTTTCAAGCATTTCTCATAACCGCTGGAGTAGAAAAGTAATTTTTTTATGCAATCCATGGATCCTGCAGCAGAGGTGTAACCCATCAAATACCATTAGAACTGCTAAATGAAAACGGGGTGGTTTTAGGAACACTAGAATGGGCGTCGAGGAGTATTAACACTTGTAACAAACGGGAAAATTTCTTCTTCACCTTGCAACACGTAAACATCATCTTTGGGGAGCTCACTCGCCCTTTCCTCCTGTGTAAACCTTCAGAGTTTGTGTGAAACTCTGGGGAGATAAGGGGTTGGCTACTGCCCTCTAGTGATCTTCACCATGACCTGAGGGTTCTAACGCGCACTTTTTCTACCCAAGTTGCTAAAAATCAGCTTTCTGTGTGATCAGATTCAGGAAATCCGGTACTATGATACAGTGCCTGACTCAGGAGACTTCAGGACTTACACCAGATGACAGTATGGACTGTCCCTAGAGCGGACACCAGCTGATACAGCTCTAAAAATATAGTGAATGCAGTCCAAGCATGCTATGTTAGACATTTATATTATTGCCTAAGTTAGTTCCTTCCCAATTCTTTACAAATCGATATACTTTGTTTTGAATAGATTTTTTCCTTAAATAAAAATATTGCTGCATTTTAAGTACCACTTTTTAATAATAAGCAAGTAACCCTCCTTTCAAAATTCTAATAATTATTATAATAACGGCTATTGGGAAATGCTATAACATACAAATCACTGAGAAACACAATATTTGGTTAAAAATAATGATTTAGTTGAGAATTCTGTTCTAGAATGAGCAATTGCCTGCTGGTTAAGGAGTCAGATATGTGCTTTTTCGCTCAGGTTGTGGATTCAACATGCTAGCTTCCCTGGCCAAGTTCTCATCAGGTTTTCTAGCCAATGCAAGTGCTGTTTGAGCAGAGTTCTGCTGTTTGGCATTAGAGGGCAGTCTTGAGGGTTTATTTGGCTTCTGCCTATCAGCCAGGCTAGGAACTGATGTAAAGCAGGCTGGCATGTGGCTATTTTGCTCTACTATGCAGACTAAATACAGCACAGACAATTAAGAAAAACTGTCTCATTAAGCCCAGGGCCTACCTGTGTTGCTCATCAGTGAACATCAACAACCACGGGTTAGGAACAGTGAGTAGTTCTGCAGGTGGAGTGACTGCAATTATGAGATCCTTAATGCAGCAAGTGTGTTGATCTAATTGGGCTATGTAAGAAAGCCACCTTTACTTTTATCCTGGAAGACTAATTGAGTGGTTAACAGCTTTGACTTGTTTTCAGCAACACAACCTAGCAAAATGAATGTGCTTAAATTCCATCCAGTTACACAGACCACTCCGGGTTTTGAGTCAGGGACACAAGATGGTCACACGTATGAAGGTATGACAGGTGCTCTGTCACACCTTTTGTGCTCTTGCTTCTAGGGCAATGAACACTACTTACCATCATCTTCAGGTACAACATCTTCACATTTCATCACTTTTCCTCTGGAATTAAGTAGGGCAAAGGTTACAAAAGTTCTTGGCGTCTGCCATATGTCGGAGGAAATCATCATCAGCAGAGTCCCTTGTGCAATCTACTGCTATTTTTTGACATATGTTTGGGTAATAAAATGTTCACTTTATCTTCTGTTCAGGCTGCTTCCTACAGAGTAAAAATTGCCTGTTAATAAAGAAAAATAGAGAAGTCTTTGAGGCAACTTTATAAAATCAAACCTTACAAAGGTATGAGGATAATTTGCAAAGCCTGGATTTATATGACTTATAAGGAAATGCTCTGGAGCAAATAGGGAGCAAATAGAAAGCAAATGATTTTTCATGAACATGAGATTGTCATAGGATAGTGATTCACTGTTCAGCTGAAGGAAGGGAAAAGGTAAAAAATACATGGGCAGAAAAATGGTGAGCTAAGGGGAGTGTGTTTCAGACCCTGAATCACTCCTGTATAAGCCATGCTGACAGCTACTCTGGTTTTTGAGGATTTTTCCAAATTCAACATCACTTGTCTTGAAATGATCTTGAATGGTCCTAAAAATAGCATGGTACTGGAGATGCCAGTTTTTCCAGTAATTTTCCTAAGATGTCATTAAGATTACTGACTACGAGAAGCAATCCTCTGCCCTCGTCTCCATGGGATGATAATGTTTTGTCTGCTGCAATACAGTACTTTAGTAAACTGCATCCTCTCGATTTCTATGATTTCCAATGTGTCCTAGATATCCTTGAAGATAACCCCATTTATGGCTGACAACTACAGAGGTAGGAAGCTCTCCTGTCCCCTGGCCTGGTAGGTGGGCCATTCAAAAAGGTGAACAGGCATCTCCCTGAGTGCTGTGCCAACAGAGCAGATTTTTCAAGGTAATGGGATAAAGTAGCAACTTGAGGATCCCTATAATCTGGCTAAACCTGAGCCAGGTTTCCTGACAGCCGCCTTCCTCTGCTGCCCATAGATCTGCACAGAAGGAACCTGGTAGGAGTTTTTCCCACTCTGATAGAGTCATACTGATTCCAGCAAAAGCCAGGAATCTGGAGAAACCCAATTTCCACTAAAATCAGCCCACTGTAATGCATTTGGTAATGGATAGAGGAATCTCTTAGGTATCTTAATGAGTGCAGCATCTGAAATGCAAAAATCCTGGTCACCTTGGACAAACAGGTGCTCCAGATGCATCAGTCAGCCTGCAGTGTAACACCTCTGAGAAAAACTGGAAAGTCCGTAGGAGAATTGTCCCAAACCCTTGGAAACCTAATAAATGGCAGCTCAATGAAGCAATAGACTCTGCTGCTGCCTGAGCACATCCCACACTGTTATTTCTGTGGAGGCACTTGCAGATGTTTGACATAGAAGTTGAATGCACAGGGCCAACGTATTGCACTTCAACAGAGTGTGTGCTGTCACCTAAAACCACACAGTGGAAGGAGATGAAGAGTTCATCCCAGGGAAGAGTGTTTTAGCAGCTTTCTCCAGTGTTGTCATGGTCTGCAGAACTCCATGTTTCCTCATGCTGTCTTCAGACAGTCTTCCTTCTGTCCTGCTCCTGGTTGCCAGTGTGTGCCACCTGGGAAGAGAGACTCTTATAATAATAAACAATTAATTAAAAAAACAAATTAAATCTTTTAAACATATAAAAGTAAAAATTACCTGACCTTAATCCTTGTGCCTGAAACACCACATTATCCTTTCTGCCTAGTCTGGCAACTGACAATCCCAGGTGAAGAAACCGGTCAAGGAAGGAGTCCTGTTGCGGCAGATCTGATTTACAGAGCTGGGTTGCACAAGCTCCTGCTCCACGAGGGAGGCCAATGGGGCCACCAGCAGCTTACCCCACTGCTCCATGAGCAGGCTGCCCCGCTCAACTACTTGAATAACAAGGGAGAAGGGTGATGAGAGATAAAAATTAAAGCTGGGGGAGTAAGTGGTGCTTAAACAGTGAAAGTATTTCTCTTGCGCCTGCTCTGCACAGGGCTGTGTAACAGCTGTTTGTGTGTAAGTGGTGAACTTGCAGGTCTAGCACCTTGATAGGTGCTTGCTGCTTGCTCACTTCTCTTAGCACAGAGCCCCAGCCTGAGGAGACTACCGAACAGTGCACATCAGCAGAGAGGAAACACTGCATTTTAGTAACAAGGCATACAGGAAAATTTTCACAACCATTTTATACTCATGGAGTAAATCATGCTTAGTACCATTCACAGGTATGTAGGATACCCAGTGGCAGTTGTAAGAAGTAGTCTGGGAAGGGAGTATCATCAAGTTCCTCCAGGAAAACTATTTCCCTAGCATCTTTCTGTCGTTTTCCATTCCCTTTCTGTCCTCTCTTTTGTAATCCCTCTCTCCACTTCTTTGTCCTCTCACGTGGGGCCAGGATGTACACAAGCAGTCTTCTGCATATTGCTGTTTCCTTTGGTTCGTGTTTTCATGGAGGTGGAAGTCACAACTTCCCCTGTTTGTGTTGGACCTGTGATCAAAAACCTATAGCAAACATATATTTGCTTGACAATTAGAGAAGCAGGCTATCTGAAGATGATATTGGTCCTGGGTAGTCTCTTTCAGATCAAAACTAATTTTATTACACAATCACTGTGCCTTTTAACTCTGAAACATTCCATCTGAATCTATTGGAGTCATTTCATTAGCACCAGAGGGCATTAAATTATGTCTCTGATGGTGCTGAAAGCCTCTGTTTTCACATGTTGGCAGTTTCAGCCTATTTAATGTTTTTCTTTACACTTGCAAGTTCATCTTCTTGATTTTCTAAACACGGAGTTAAAACACTGAAATGTCAGTATAAACCTTTTTAATGATTGTAGTGATTTTTCCATTGAATAAATATGGATTTCCAGGAAAAATGCAACTTTATTTTTTAAGGCAGCTAATGTCTGAAGACGACCGTGGTTTTCAGATATGTGTGGAATCAAGAGGTTAAATTCACTTCTTTTGTATTGCTTCTGAACTTAGTGAACTTACATTAGGGATAAATCTGAGCAAACGTTTCTGGGCAGCTGTCAATCTGCACTGGTCTTTAACCTCAGTGTTACAAAACACTAAATTAGGTCTTGGGGATCTGTTTGGTAACTGAGAGAGATTTCTTTTATGTTCACAGCTGCTGAGTACATTAAAGACTGCATGAGCTGCACAAATATCTTCTAATGCTGAAGTTCAAGCACAAGCAATTGCCAGACAGGTGCCAGAAGGAGAAAGATCTGTAAGGGATCTGAAAGCTTGGGAATGTACACCATGCAGTAGGGCATGGGGCAGGGAGCCCACAGATAGTACCAGCTGAGACATACCCTCGGCAGTGCTGGATGGAGGTACCAGCTGCTGTCTGGGAAGCAGCAGAGCCTGTTAGCCGGGTTGGCATCTTGGTATCATGCTATATGACATATCTGGGACATACCTGGGAACATTTAATGTGGTACTACTCATGCGACAGCGATGCAAGACACCAGCTCATGATCATATTGCAATATTTATTACATAATACTCAACTTCTTTTTTGGTTTATTGTTTTTTGCAAAGCTGTGGGAGTCCAGAAAAGAAAAAGAAGCAGCCTTCATTCGTGAGTTTTATACAGGCATTCTTCACTGGAAGAAGTTTGTTTACTGATCCATGAACATACCTTCTCTTTCATTCAAAGCACTTTTTTATGTGCTGCTGTTGTGTTGTGTGCAGCTTGTTGGAGGGGGAGAAAAAGTACAGCCTCAGGCAGAAGAGGTAAAGGGAGAAGGAGGAAGACATTAAAAGAAAATTTAGGAAGAAAACCAGACTGATTTTCTTGATTTGATCTATTATACTGAGGCATAATCTTTCAAAGAAGCTGCATTAACAGAGTCATCTTTAAAAACCCTGGGCAGAAAGCTCAAGGGAGCACTGTAGGAAATTGTCCAACCCTGGTAAAAGGGAGAAGTACATTGCTTATTGAGCAATTCTCCATTTGTAATCCTTGTTAAATTTCACTTCGATCACTGAGCACTGATTGGATGTGATAGCACAAGTCCTGCATTTTTCAGGTCAGAGAGCTCTCCCTCTTTTTCTGAGATCTAAATTTTCCAGTACTATTTTGGGGGTTCAGGTGCCTTTATTTAGCAGCGTAAATTTCAGTCTCTAGACACATAGAAGTGTATTTTGTAATATGCTTGCTGAAGGCAAGTTGCCAGTATGCAGTACCCATAAGACGTATTGTCAGTAAGTTTAAGATTTTTAGAAGTTTAAACCAGAGAAGCTCAGGTACTTGTTTAAGTATTTTGCTAAATAAGGCTGCATCAAAGACTGTTTCTTTTCCAGTGGAATTTGTACACTTAGATCAGTGTGAAAGGTTTCTCAGTGAGGTGCTTAACTTGATAAGCAAATAGCCAAACAGCTAAATAAGCTGTTACTGAAGGTTTTTTGTTTTCCTGCAGTTCTCGGAAAACAACATGCATGAAAGGTGATACAATCTGACCTCTAAATGCTGTCAAGATTGGTAAACAATCCAGGATATCTCCCACAGAACAGAAAAGCTCTTCCAACAGATACAGGCTTGTTGCAGCAATACTAGGTTTAGAATAAACAGTGGATTTGAGGTTTTTTCCACTATTTGACCTACTTTTTACTGTCCTTTTGGTAGAAAATTGTGTTTTCTCTATCTGACCTTTTCACTATTTGTGGGCTGTATTTGAAAAGGATCTTTGAGCCTCACCCCAGGTGTCCCACTGGAGAAGCAGGGTCCTGACCCTTCACTTAATCACAAGGATGCCTTGCGCAATGCTTGAGGTAATTTACATCCCTCCAAACAGGATCCAGGGTTGAGGTACTTTTGCACCACAGCCAGGTGGTTACTCTCAGCAGACACAGAGGAGACAGTGGTTGCCTTCCTTCTTGTCACCTATGCACCGGTGCCTGCCTTCCTTTGTCCTGCATGGTTTTTTCTTGTTTATTTATTGGGTACATTGACAGGTCCATCAGTGTTGTTTTCCAGCTGAGGCATTTAATTTTGTTTTTTCAAGTTCTGCACAGTTGCCATTCATCTTTTCTAATGCATCAAGCTAGGAATTAGTCTCCTGGTGCCTTTTGATGAAACCCAGTTTAATTCTGAGCATTCTTCAGATCCATAATAAGGCTCTCAGAAATGCAGGATAGACCATCCCCTGCTAGGATATTTGATGGCTTTCTTCAGGGTTTGGTCCAGAGTAGCTCATCCGACAGCTGCACTCACAGTCCATGGGAGACCAAACAGTGTGTATTTGACTTGGATTGAAATGTCAGCCAGGTCTGGACTTTGCTCTTCACTGGCCTTTCATTCTGAGTGTTGTATAAGTTTGTAGTCTAAATCACAAATAATCTGTTTGGGGATTTATAAGTCAACATTTTCCAAGGGAGCAGGGGTAGAGGGAGGCCCTTTCAGCAACAGCTTGGCATGCTGAGAGCACAACAATGCTGACACGTGAAATACAGAAAAAGACCTTGGCACTGGCTATCTTTCCAGAGCATTCTCTGATTTATTGTGGACTTTGGCGCCGCTTTCCTTCGGGTCTCTCTGACTGACATCTGCTTTCATCTGCTACTTTGGATTCTCCGCGTGTGCTCACAGTGTCAGTGTACTGCTGTACCTGCAAAGTTATTCTGTGTCAGTGTGATGGCAGTGCCCTTCTTTAGTTGGAAAGTTTTCTTTGCTTTGTCCCAAGTTCATGCTGAATCTCCCAGTTGCATCTTGGTAAATGTCTTGTCTGAAATCTGAATCATGTTTCTTGTGAAAGGTTCACTGATCTTCTAAAAGGTAGTTCTTTTTGTACTTAAAACCATACCTCTTATAGGTCTCAATGTTATGAGGCAACTTATTCTTCATTCTTTTGTATAATGTTGCACAGTTGACTTCATCTGCCTTGGTTAATTGGAAGCTCCTTCAAAGTGCTTTTGAGCTGCTGCTACCGGAAATCAGACTAATTTCTGATTGCCTTCCTTCTTGCTGGGACTGAGGGCTTGTAGGTAGAACAGAGGTGAAGTCTTCTCCAGGATGATTCTCCTGGTTTCTTTTCTTGGTTCAGTAAACACTGGGAGTCAGGATTCTGACAGCGATCTGTGTCTTTTGGTGTCTGGGCTCTACCTGCTCAGCACTAGGACTAGTTTTACAGCAGCCTAATAAAGATCTGTTTCCCAACAAGAGTGACTTGCTTTTGCCCTCTCACTCTGCACATGGATGTGACGGGCAGTTCAGTGAGGACTGGAGAAAAGGCAGGCAGCGTGATGGCTTAAAAGTGATTGAGTTGTGGAGAAGATGTGGCTGGACTGGTGTATTTTGTTTGTTAACAAGGTGAGATGGCCAGTCCCTGGAAGACACTGATGGACGGGTAGATGTTTCTAGTGGAGCAGCGCATTTTATTCAGGAGGACCTCAAGCAGCAAACCTGGTTTATTTTGACATTTCACCACTGAAAGATAATATTGCTCCACCTACAATCATACCTCCTTACTCTGTTTCTCTGGGGCTTTAGGTATTTCTTTTCCCTTCTGAGGTGTAAAAAAAAAAAGAGGAATGCTAACCCAAAATGTAGTGTAAATTTGTAATGTCTTAGGAATTAGTTCCTAAGCTAATACCTGGTGGGAGGCCTGGAATTTTTACCATTTCTTTTGATCTATGCCTTGCAACTAGAGACTCTCCTGGTAAGAGGGGTGTGGTGATATTTAGACTGGTTTGTTTACTTGATTTGAAAGTAACCTTTAAGCTAGGGACTTAGCCCTCTGCTGTTACTGAAGACAATGTCATTGAAATCAGGAGTTGTAGCTGAATACGTTACCATGATTGAGTCAGTCTGCACTTTGCATTTTTAGATAAAATAGAAGCATTTTAACCTGAAATTTTCACTAAAAAGTCTCTAAATGTAATAAGGGATTTTAAGAACACATGGGTATTTTTAAACCTTGAGTGTGTTTAAGAAAAACAGTGTTTAAAAATGCCATCATGCTATGGTGCTAAAACAGATTGGGGGCACCCCTGCCTGCATTTGTGTGAATCTCTGTTTTATATGGAATCACAGCATTGTTTACAGATTTTTTACAACTAATGTGATACAAATAAGCTTTACAGGCAGTAGACATGTATTATCTATTTCAAAAGAATAACTGAGCTAAAGCTGTAGAAACTGGTGTGATGTGCATGGTTTTCCTCACCGACACATGGAGAACATTTTGTGGCTCGGGATAAAGGCTGCTAGAAGGATCTCAGTGGGACCACAGAACCGCTTTAGCTGCCAGACAGCTGTGCAGGGGCTCCTCCAGTCTTTGGCTGGGTTGTGTAAACCTAGTCTGATCTGGTTAGCCTCTAGATATATGGGCCCACCTATAAATTACAATACTCATAATTATATTTATGTGGGCCCTGGGCCAACAATGAGAAGCATGGGTGAGTTAGCATGTTGAAATGTGCAGATGTGAATATTAATATGCAAGAATGTTAATGTTTCTGTGTGTTTTTCGTCAAAATCTGTGCTTGTCTGATTCCCGGGAGACCTGAGGTTTTTGGTTTGTTTGGCTTCTTTTGAATGCAGAATCACTTAATGGGCACCCTGTGCAGGTTGTACCATTATTGTGAAAATGAGAGTTGGCTTTTGTAACCTCCTCCCTTTTCTGTTAGGTGCTCTCTTGCCTCAGTGATCCTCTCCTGAATTCTCATTATCTGTACCAATGGGAGCAGAGCAATCCTATTTTGTCCCCTCAGGGCACCTCAGCATTTGTGAATGGTTAACTCTGATCTCAAATAACTGGTTGCTTTCTTGCAGGAAGCCCAAGCCAATGCCATTATTTTAACCTTTTACCTACATAAAATTTCCCATATCAACTATGGTTCCCCCCACTCTGTCTCCCTTGCATGCTGGGCAAAAGATTTGCTGTGTATTCCCAGCAAATATGTAACATCTGTTATATGCAAAAGACATACACTCATTTCCTGCAAAATGCTGTCCTCCCTGACGCGTTATTCTGGAGTCTCTGCTGCTTAAGAAATGTGGAGATGACCCTTCTAAACAGTTTTGCAGTTTATGCATGGGTACATGTTGCTCCAACATGAAGTGTCACAACGGGGTTGGCAAAGACAGCCTGAAAGAGAGTATGGGCCTGAATTGGTACAAAAGTCTGATGAAATGCTGCGGAAAAAGCAGTGTTGCAAGGCAGGCAGAGGTGAGCCACAGGCACAGCACTGGGGCTGTGGAGTGGGCAAGTCCAGGCCCCAGGAAACTCAGTCAGAACGTATAAAGGTCATAAAGTCTTCCTCAAGTGTGGGAAGCTGTGCTGGGCCCCTCTTGCTCGTGACCCTGGGAAAGGAGCCCATCTCAGCCTATACAGGTCCAATGTGATCTGCAAGGTCAGGATGCACCTCAGATGTCTTTTGCTGATCAGTGTGTTTAAAATATGGCTTGCATCCACACCAAGCTGCATGGACCTGACCTCATCTGGTCAAAGAAACTCCATAGAGGCTGATGGATGGTCATGGGAGGGCACCTGGAATATCTTGGCTGCTGCACATAGGGATGTGGCCACAGGGTTTGCAGGAACATGACAGGCTGAGATTTTATATTGAAAATGTCAAAAGGGAAGAAGAAAAAGTAGTGGTGAGTAAACAGTGAGGTGGAGAACTGAGACTGTTAAAATTGATGCAAATTTTTTGACTAGTTTTACTGAGCTGTAGGAAAAAACACAATGACCTACAGATCACGGGTTTGAAATCTCTGCATACCGAGCCAGGAATTAAAACAGTAATCGTTCAGACACAATCATTTTCAGAATGAAGGCTGTTGCCTTCAAGGAATACTGCCATTCTGCTTATCCATCTTAAGATTCCCATGTAGTCTTCTCCTTTCCTCCCACTTAGCTTGAGGGCCAGTAAGACAGTTGAGTAAACCAAATACTTAAAAACAAAATAGGGAGGAATTATCACCTTATGTAAAGCAGACAAACTGTGAAATGTTCTGCCATAGCTGACTGAAATGTTGTTATTAATTACTGTAGTGCCTAGAGCATTGCTTTTGGACCAGGTACTGATAGGTTCTGAGCAAATATTCCAACTCCAAGGAGCTCAGTCTGGGCCAAAGGCTAAAGGCCTTTTGGCAGGGTAGAAGGAAACTGAGAAGCTGCAGTACAGCTTGATAGATGGTAGTCCCAGCACACCTTTTTTTACAGGTCTTTCTTAAGGCCTTCTTCTTCTTAATGCAGTGCATTAAGAAAGCATTGAAATGGAAGGAAGTAGGAAAATATGGGAACATCTCAGGAAGGCTGTGCCTAAGCATGGGTGTCAGTATTTGGGAGAGCCTTTTAGGCCTGCGCTGGGAGGGGAGAATGGCTGGTTTAGGAGCAGGGTAAGGGGAGGTGATGGGAGAAGGTGTGAGCTACATCCATCACTCACATGGGACTCACCAGTGCAAATGAGGAGTTAGAGGAAAGAGCAGTGTATCAGGGAGCAAAGGCTTTCAAACATGTAGGGGATCAGCTAGTCCTGTACCAAGCAGTGAGTCCGGGAGCATGATACCCAGCTGATGTACTGGGCCCCAGTAGAAGAAGAGCAGGTAGGGTTTGAAGCTCCTTTCAGGACTGCTTGCTTGCCCAAGGAAAGGCCATGTAGAACAACTGTGTTTGTAGCTAGTGGTTCCCCTGTGGATTATTTTGAGGGAAGTACTGATGCGTGCTCTGAAAGGATGCTGAGGTGTTTTGTTCAGGGATTTGAATGCTCTTTTTCCTCTCTTGTTTATGGAATAAGCTCTGGCTACAGATTTGGTTTGTTTGCTTTGTTTCAGGGGTGGTGGTGAGATTGTTGAGGTTTTTTTTGCTTTTTTCTCTTGTAGTAGTGGTGGCATTTGTTTTCCTGGGCTGGAAGCAAGTTCAGGCCCTCTGAAGATGAAACAATTCTGATCTGGAGGATAAAAGGATACTTGTGGGGAAATGAATGTGGTTAAATTTTCTTGGATTAAATGAGCAACATCTTGTGCAAAGAGAATTGGTGGAGAGGCATAATATTAGAGGCAGGGGTCAAACTGGAAGAGATGGTATCTCTGGAAGAGAAAAGAACACTGTTGTGATGAGGAAGACCATCCTTACTACAGGATTTCTCTCAGACATGATCTGTAGCATCAATCCAGGCAACAGGTGTTAGGTGGAAAGAAGTGTACTGGGTTAGGTGGAAAGAAGTTGAAATGGGTGGGAAGAGAAAAGGAGTCAAAAGTAGAAGGGGATACATAATGGTGAGAAATAGCACCATGCTAGTGGATAAGAGAAGGTGAAGCCAAGAAGGAAAAGCCAAAGTGTACTCGTTGCTTGCAAACCAGATCTCACAGGATGAAGGAGTGTCTCAGAAAAAAGCTTTGGGAGCTGGTGGCCAAAAAACACCTATACATTAGACGAGGAATTGGAGAGGAACTGTTTGCAAAAGACATCTTAATTCAGCACTCTTCCTTGGAATGGAATTAAAAAGGGCTGTGAATTAAATGAAGTTGTGATGATGATATACAACTGGGGGATGGGGTAGTTGCTTGAGCAGAAAATGGAACTGCTGTGGATGATTGTGGCAAATTGAGAAGACAGAGGAAGAAGAGTCTTGAATCAGAAGGCTGATGGGAAAGAGCTACGTGAAGTTTAGATAATAACATGGCAGAGAAGAGACTGTACAGAGCTACGTGAGGATCATGGAGATAGTGGGGATTGCAAGCAGCAGCAATAGTGCAAAGACTACCCGCCTCCTTAACTCTGTTCTCCTCCCTTTCTTGGGTTTTATCCAAGCTAAGAAGTGTGAGAAAAAATAGATACTGTACTGGATTTTCAGGTCAGGGTATATTTGTCTTTGTAAGTCTAGCTGCAGTGCTTGAAGGCAGAAGCCTAGTGTGTGATTAAGCATCTCTTTCTTGACTCATTTTCAAACACAGTGATCCTCTTTCAGCCAAATGGGTTGCGTATAATTTGGGATTAATTTGGCTGCAAACAAAACAATGTCTGGTTTCCGTTTTGACCTCATGGTCCATAGTATAGTCTTACTCACTCTGAAGTTTTTCCTACTCACTTGTGATTCCTAAACAGAACAGGTATTTTACCTTTGTCTCTCTGAAACCGTTCTCTTACGGCTGTTTGTGGAACAAACTGAATGTGTAGATGCCAGATGTGAGATAAAATATACCTGTGATGACATGTGAGAGAGCCCTAGTGTTGAGAACACATACACTGACATGTTACTCTCAGCTTTCTTTGGAACCAAAGTAAACAAATAGGATTAAGAAGTAAATTAGAATTAGTTTTGCAAGAATACCCATATAACCACTCCATAAACCAACTTAACAGTACAAAAAAGATGCAGAGAATGATAATAACCTAGCACTCCCTTCCCCTTCTCTTTCCCAACTTGTCTTGAAACGAAATCTGATTTAATAAGATGGTATGTGCTAATACATAACAGCTCATAACAGCTGAATTCCTTTGTGTGGATACTCTGCTATTGGTTTATGATGTGATGCCAGCCTAAGTATTCTTAAACACTTCTAGAAATAGCCACACAGGAGAGATTTACAGATTTATCAAATTAAACTGATTTGGAAGCTATTTTAGTCTATTCATTTTGATTTCTTTGTGCAGACAAACTTTCAGTTTTCATGTTTACACCATACTATGTCAAAATGCTTTGAGAGTGGTAGGTACAAACATGTGTAAGCATAAAACTAATGTCATACCCAATCAACCACAAAGCCAATAAATAAATCAGGAAAGGTGATCCCTTTTGAAGACCAGAGTAAATACATGGTGTTTCTGTGCACTCTGATAACAGTTTATGGGAGCGCTTTATCACTCTTAGGTAGTACCAGCACAGTGGTCTGCAAAGGAGAACTTGTTTTGTTATTCATTTTTAGATAAGGGGAAAACTGAATGTCTTGGCCAGGAGTCCTGAGATAACCTAGCTCTCGTCGTCATATCCAAATTTCTGTCACTTTATAGTATGCTAAACTAGTTGGTAGTATCTAAGTCTGGCATTAGATGCAAGCAAAGTTGACAGTTGCCCAAGGGTAGACAGACATGGGCAAAAAGAATGGAAAAAGAATGTCCTGAAGAAGGAGTTGGGGGGGACACAACTCCAAGTTCTTTTCCCTTCTCTTTTCTGCTCAGGTCAGCAGCGCCATATATGTGTATTTTGCAGGTGATGAGAAGGAGAACAATAGGCTGAATACTGTGGGCATTTATGCATGCAAAGAGCTGAACTAGACCTCTAGCTGTTCCTGGAATCAGGAAGCTCACTTAGCTGTATTACTGTGAGGCTCTCTGAGGCAGCAGTGTCTGTCAGAGCCCTTCTGCCCCTGCTGTTCAGTTGAATTTTGGCCCCTCCAAAGGGGAGAGCAAAACATGCCATTGTGCTTCATCCTCAGAGCAAGCACAGTTCAGCTTTGCCTTGACTGCTGAGAAACGCTGAGCACTCAAGATCAAACCATGTGTGATTGATATAACAGGGCTGCCAGAGCAAAGTCAAATCTCTGCCTGTATGTAAGAAGAGAAACTCTTGGCCTTGCAACACTGCACTGCAGCACTGTATTTAGGGGCAATAGTTAGACTACAGACTTAAGCAGGCAGAAAATCTATGACTCAGGCAACCTTGGTTAGTGGAGTTCAGAGGACATAAATCACGTGTTGAAGCATTGCCTTTGAGAACATTTGTCATGGCTTATTCTGCACGTTTCAAAAGACAGCCAAAGCATTTAAACGGAGTATTTGTTTTCTGAGGATATTCAGGATCAAAAAGAAGTCATGAAGCAATAAAATAACTTAATAAACAAAGTATTCCTAGCAGGTATGCAAAATAATACAGAAGCATATCACCCTGCGTAACATAAAAGTTGTCAATAACTGATCATCCTCAGAAGTTCGCAAAAGAAGGAATCCCTCTCAACACAAATATTTTCAGGACAATGTAAACAGGTTTCAGGACTGCAGCAGGTCAGGAATAGAGACTATTTTCCTTACTACTCTGAGAATGTTATAATAACATGCCCAAGATGCAAAAGTTCATGGCCTTGGAAGTGGTCCATGCCTCAACCATTAGTTGATCAGTGCCACCTATTGATAAATTTGTGCCAAATAAAGCAGAGTGGTTCAGGATAGCCAGCTATGCCATGCTAGCTGAGCTCTACTAAAGTACAGAGTGGTGTGGCCACCCCACCCTTTTCACTCACTGTCCTGGAGCTGATGGCAGAAGGATTTGGTGACCTGGATGACATATAAGTATAGGACATGTATGTGTAAAATCCATGGATTCTGATGATTCTGTAGCAAGAGAGAGTGGCTTATAGATTAAATATATAGCCAGATGAGAAATGTCCTGGAGGGTTCCATCAAGAAGTCTTCTCAAAGCCTGTAAGATGCTCTCCACAAGATCAGAGCTGGCTGTAGGTGAGAGTTCCTTTCCTAGGCAGCAGGGGAGAGAGTGCCGAGGGCCTTCAGGTCATGGAGGTGTAACTTGTTCCTTGTTCAACATAAGCCCCTTTCAGAGCTACAGGAGATGTCTTGTTCTTTCTGCAGACTGTCTTCTTCCTGATGGCTGAAGGGGCAATGTGAGATCTGATGGCTGTGACCCAGGGTAGGTAGACTTTGCCTCCCATAGCTTGCCAAGGAGATGCTCGGTGACTGTGAATTAACTACATGTGGTGTAGTAATGAAGCCTTTTCAGTTCTCAGAGCTATGAGGGGCTGCATGACTGCTTCAGTATTTCTGTAATAGCTGCAAGCTGGGTAGAACTGTGATTATGAAATTGCCTATAGGTTGCTAACTGTAGACATAGCACAGACAAAAGGCTTCAAAGCAATGCCTAAATGTCTCTCAGACATGCTTAACCTTGAGTGAATAAAAGCCCTGCCACATTCCTTGCCATATGTGTGTATGACAATTTTCATGCTCTCCCAATCTTGGAATAAAAATAACTTGGAGACAAATGGTCTCTATGTGATAATTTGAAATGATTTTCTCTACACCTATTGGTCTAAAAGCTGTATTTCAATGATAAAAATTACATCAAGAAATCTCTTAATGAAGTGAGTTTTCTAGAACAAGTGGCTATTCCATCACTCTTGGGGAGGTGTGGCAAGAGGTGGGTAAAGAGTGTCTTACTTGAAATTTAGAGTTAAGATCCAGTTTAAGTTGTTGTTGGTTCTGTAGGAGGGAGAAAGGAAGAAAGGGCAAGACTAGGTGTGAGACAGGCTTGATCACATTTGGATCACAAATCAGACAGCAGTTTTGGAGTCTTGGTGGCAGTGCCGTGTGTCAGTGACCATGGCTTTCCATGGTGATACTGGGAAGGCACACGCACTGGTGCAGCGCGGCTCAGGCACACTAACGCCACTGTGCCAGTAATAGCAGTGCACAGATCAGCTGAGGACATGCAGCTGCGTTTCCATCCAACACACTAGAGCAGCTGCCACAGAGTTCATGGCATCCAGGCGCTCTGATGCCAGTGTGAAAGAGGAGAGGACAGTACCTGAGCTAGCCCAAAGGCTACCACTGCATTGTTAGCTTGCCACAGCTTCATACAGATATTTGACTTAGCAAACCTTAGGCTGCCACCATCTGATGCAAGGTAATTTTTGATTCAATAGCAGGAGTTGTGAAACTAGATTTATTGTTGGGAAACCACAACAATATCCATATCATCTAATATCTAGGGTGGTGACAAGCTGGTGTTATGAAAACCTTTTGAACACTTTGTATGGAAACAAAGATGGGATCAGTGCAGAGCAAGTATTCACTGAACTGCTGGGGCAGTTTCTCCATGGCATCTAGTCCTTGCTGAGTGCAAAGGGTGGATGCCCAGCTACATGCAGGCGTGGGTAGGGATGCAAGGCAGTCCTTGGGTGTCCCAAGTGAAGCAAAGCTGGCCAAACACTCTGCTTCAGGGAGCGTCTCACAGCTGTGCAGGCTCTGCTTTTCAATTGCCTGTGATTTCCAGGATTAGACCCTGGACTGTGTTCTTCAGTGTGAGAGCATGACTGCAATAATTCACCAGCAGCGGTAGCCTGGAGAGTTCCCTGTATTACAGTCACAAAAGCAGTACAGTCCTATACGTCATCTGCATTTTAAATATGTATCTGTGCTGTACTGACTGTAGAGAAACCCAAGTGCATGTGATGATTGAAATGCAACTGCAGATCAAGGTTGCAGTGCAGGCAGACAGACAAAAAGCAGGTAGAGTCTTTTGTAACACCTGAACTTGGTTTGCCTTTAGGAGCCAGGAGGTTTGAACTACATCTAACACTGGCAAATCGTTTACTTTAAATGACAGTCTTCTCTATGGCCTGTATTATGTAAATGAAGCATAGCTCACTCAAATGGCAAATCAGCAGTGTGATTTTGGATTAAATACTGAGCAATTTTATGGAAAGTAAAGCATGTAAGAGGTGCAGAGCATGTATGGTGTGTGGGGTGTGCTTGTATGCATGGGCATGCCTGTGCTGGGGATGGAGAGGGGAGCAAGGAACAGGGAGGGGCAGGCTTGATTGGATGTGAATAATGGGCTTGATTTCCAAGCTTTTCATCATGAAGCCTCTTCCAGACTGAAAACTTTCCCGTTCTTCCTGTCTAAAAGCAGATTTCATGGCAAAACAATTCCAAGACTTTGGCTGTCATCCAAACATACTTGGAGCTGTAGTATTTTAGCTGATCAGCAGGGTCCTTTAATTTTTCTGTCATGCAGCCAAGATCTTGCTGTATAAAGATAATCCCCAGTTCAGCTTTACCATCTGAAATTACTTCTCCTTAGGGAAGAGTGCTGTAGGAAAAATAGTGTTTGGCCTTAGTGAATTTGTGATTTCTGTAGGCTGCTAACTGATATTACAGAACCATCAGTGTGATTTTTATATATATCACATATATATGTGTGATATATATATATCAATGTGATTTATATATACATCAGCTATATATAGATCTCTTCCATAATAGGAGTTTAACAAACCAATAATAAGTTTTGCGTAAAAGTAGGGGGTGACTGATATTTACATGGATTTCTGTAGGCAGCAGACAGGGAGATTCTTCTTTGTAAAGAGTTAAATAACTTTTAAAAACTCCTGTTTATTAAACTGGATATTATTATGCACTTTTATTGTAATCAATAATAATGTGGGCTTGTGGGAAGAAAAGTCCTGTGATGGCAGGCCATGTGAAATGAAGCTTCAAACTGTACTGTTGCTACTTCACTTTTTGGTCTAGTCTGCATGCGTCTTGAATCATTTTCTATTTAAGGACAGGATCCAGAAACCCTGATTCATAAAAGTAACCTGACTGCAGGCAGTAGGATGGCTCCCTGTAAACTGTATTGTCTGCAAGGGCAGGATGGACATACCCTGAAATTACAGCAGTTAAGTTGGATGGTAATGTGTTAGAAAGTACATTTTGTATGGATTCTGCTCTGTTTAATTTCTTTTTGGACTAATTGAGCTTAGCTCTCTCATTCTTCATCACTAAAAGCTGGGGAGGAGGCTGTGGTGAGCACAGCCCTGCAGGGCTGAGTACTAGGGGCTGCATCTATACATTGTATGAGCTTAGACCAGAAGAGTTGCTTCTGCTGCTACACTCTGATGGTGCTGGGCAGATGCTCCATGCTTGCAGTGAAAACAGAAGATTTCCAATCTTTTTCTTTTCTTTTTTTGGATGTATGGTGGCAGAAGGGGAGCTCATGTCACTAAAATGAACAATAGTGTAAAAAGATTTTATGTCACTTTATGCATGTCTGTTTCTGGATGTGGATTTTACTCCCTCCCCTAACTACACTGCTCAGAATCACAGTTGACTTTTTCTGTCTGTTTTGCTCACTGATTATTCTGCAAGGCCTTGGGCTTTGATTGTCAATGCATGTTGTTTCCAGAAAGCAATAATAATTGAACAATTGCAGTGGTCTGGATTACAGGCATCTACATTAGCTTGTGTTGACAACTACTTTATTGTGTAAGTTCCTATATAGTATCTGTCCGCTTCAAGGACTGGCTGTGGGGAGACTGCTTTGCCTTCAATGGGGTGACATTATTTTCTGCAAAGCAGTGAAGTTAAAATGTGTCCATGTCCAAAATTCCTTTGGGATACCATTTTTAGTATGCTTGCACTAATGTCTCCTGATCGATTATACTAAAATGGCCTTATCAATGACATTCAGGAGATACAGCTTATTATTTTTCCTCTTTATTTTCTTTTTTCCATCTGGCCGTAAATGTGTCCCATTCAAAAGAGGATTGCTGGCTTTCCAATGACAACAAGGTTCCCACTGTGCATGCTTAACTGGGTGAAATTTCTGTGCTCACTTTTAATCAGTGTTGTTACTTTGCAGATTCTTGTAAACAGTGAATGTCAAGTATGTGAGGAAATGCCAGCAGTTGCACTGTAGTAACTTGGAGGGGTTTTTTGGGGATACAGATTTTCAGTTCATGATCTCTTTATTCATTAGGTAGTTTGAGTGTTTTTAGAAAAATAGTATTTCTGTTACACTGAATGTGACTGCTATTCTGCTTGTGAGAAAAACAGCTCAGAAAGCAGCACCGTGTGTATAAACTGAGTTTACATTTACTTACTTTTACTTCACATCCTGTGGGGCTGCATTTGGCTTCCTTCCCACTTTCCTGCCTACCCTCCCCCCGTATTTGCAGGTAAATATGAAATCTGACATGTTTTTCCCAGGATGCTGTTGTTCCTCTGATGTTCTTCCTGTGTGCAGCCTAATAACGCCTCAAGCCTGTTCCAGCAGTGGGACAACTGTCTAGGAAGTGCCACCTAAATGTCTGGAGAACCTATTCTCATGCAAGCAATGTCCAAGTTTTTACCCAAACCTTGCATCTAGGAGTCCTTTTACTACTGTTTTCACCTGGGCTTTATATGGTCTTTACTACATCTTCTTGCAGCACTGTCATTTTTAGTGGGTCATTAAAGGAAAGTGATACTGCTTATTTAACGCTGCCTCCTTCTGTAGTTTACTCTTCCTGAAATTCCAGAAGGCCTTCATGCTGACAAAGAGGTTTGTCCATAGTGGATCAGTGTAGGATGGAGGCTTCACCGTGGAAAGAGACTAATTTGAACAAGTTTCCGATATATCTCAGGGTGTTTAAATGACCTTAAATTCACTTTAAAGAATAAAAATAAAAAATTCAGCATCAGTGACACCCCCACCCCAAGTTTAACAGAGAAAATAATTTATGAAAGGACAAAAAATAAATATCACCACTGGAACTCCACATTTCTATTCATCAGTTTGAAGGGACAGTAATTGCTGGAGCTCAGTGTTGTTACCCTGGGGTTTTGTGGTCATGAGGGGGACTCTGAGTCTGAACTCCAAAATTTGCATCTCATCACTCAATTATTGTTAACTCCAGAGAGCTGTGCTTTATTTATGCCAACGTGTCTGACAGATCCCAACACCAGTTCTTATTTTTACAACTTGAAGAAGCCCCTGATCTCTTCCTCTGCAGCGTGCAAACAGAAAGCAGAAAAGAGAGTCTCTCTCCTCCTCAGATAAACTCTGACCCAATTCAGGCTAATCCTAGGAAGGGTAAGTGCCATCGAAAGCTACTGGGGAGCTTCGAGAGGAAGAGGACACAGAAGAGCTTTGTGTAACAGTCTGACGTACGTCAAAGCTTAGTCACGGATTAGCTCAGCATCGATGACATGAGCCACCCTACATCCAGCCTTAGCTTCATTCTTTCAGATATTTTACTCTTATGGAGGTTTTTGTTTTGTTTTGTTTTGTTTTGTTTTTTTTCATGGAGAAAGATAAAAGATGAAAATTCAGCTTCAACACATATTTCCACTTAAAGTAATCAAAAATCCCCAGAGCATAAAATCCTGTCCCACCAGTAGCTTTTGCCTGAGCATGGATGTTGTAGACTTTTTTCTTGACAGAAAAGAGAATCTTTTTTGCTTCCTTTTGTAAAGATTGCTGTACAGAGGTGAATGAGCATGTTTTGTGCTCTGGCTGCAATTATACTGTGGGAATCCTGAAAGGTTGTAGAGGGCGCAAAGGTCTGATATCATTTCAAAGTATCATTTCAGAAATAAGAGGCCTCAATGCTGATGTATTAGTAGGGCAAGCCCAAGAGTTAAGTTCATGGCTTTGCCGTGTGTTTGAACGTGAGACTCAGTGGCTTTGATGCTGAGTCGACAGTGTGATTCAAGTCAGGGTGTGCCTACATCATTTCTAAGAATGTCTGCAAGAAAAGAAATTCAGGAGTTGGTCAAGCTGTGGGCAACAAGAGGGTTAAAAAAGTCAGTGATCTGGTTGGAAAAGGAAGACTAGTTTTTATTCACCTCTATTGCAATAATCTTAGATATCAAATACATTTTATACAATGAAAAAATCAAAGCTGACAGGTACAAAGTAAACTAGAGTACTGACATTATTCTGCTTTGAAAATTGTTTTATCACTTTTACTGGTTTTTAAGAAAAATATTTGATATTGGGAAATGTGTAAAAGAGAATGTAAAGAGAATGGGGGGCTCGGGTTTTGTTTTTTTCTTTTTGGGTTTTTTTTTGAAGCTAGTACTCAAGAAGTGACTTTAGCACTAAAGGGAATTACAAAAATACCAGCCGCAGCAGTCCATCCTGAGTGAAGAAGCACAGCCAAGTCTGGGGAAGGAGGGTCTTGCCAGGGCACTTACTAACCACCATGGACATGGCAAGACTCCTTATTTTTCTGGGTGGAACAAAGCATGCCAGCTCTTTCAAGTGTCATTGTGTTGACACCAGGGACCCTTGCCAAACTGTGTTGATATGGGATTTTATCTTTTGCCACCTTTCCCTGAATTACATCAGGGAAGTTTTGCAACATAGATCTGATCTGTTTAATTTAAAATAGAAGCAAAGATCCTTCTTTTTCAGGCTTACTCTCTAATGTTTAGGTATTAGAATAACAGAGAACAAATACATACTTTTATCTTCCCACTTTTCATTGGAGCCTTAGCGGTAGGCATGTAGGCAGAAACATTCTGGGGTTTTGCTCTTATTCTTGTTACACATTTTGCTGTGTGGGCAAATCAGTGCACTTCTCTTTGCCCTTCTTTCTCAATCTGTGAAATGGAGATAACCCAGCTCTGAGATTTGGGATGGCTGGGCAGTGCCATTGCAGGCTAAATTCCAGGGCAGTTTCAGAAACCTAAAGGAGTCAGCATCACTGTGACTTAGTTGGGAACAGTCCTGGTTTGGTCTGGGTATGTGTCAGCAGAAAAATTGACCTCAGGAGGGTATGTCTGAAACTGTGACTCTTCTACTAGTTTATAATGCAGCAAAATATATGCAAGGAAATATATGCATTGTTAAAGGAGACGTGTTTTTGGTGTAATCAGAGATGTGTCTTGTGGCTGGTTCTGTGGTAGCTGTAGATCTGGAAGGAAATTAGGAAATGTGGTTGTGAAAGAAAAAAAACAAGATGTTGGCCAGAGCACTAGGGGACAAGTACTCTCTTTTCCATAGGAAAACAGGAATTGACTGCTTTCTGTAATGACTGGAAATAAGATATATTCAGCTTCAAAGGAGTTCTTGAAAGGCTGGCTCAGTTATACCAATTTCTCCTCAGTCACACTCCAGCTTACTCTCTGGGGAGTCCTGTAAAGTTGTTCATGGTTTGTTTATAGCCCCACCACCTCCTGACTAAGACTTCAGAGGAGATGCTGGAATGATAGGTGTACCTGCAGGCAGCACCCGCATGTGGGAAATCGTCTTTCTGTCAGAGCGGAGGCTTTTAAGCTCACACACTATTGCTCTCATTCCTCTCCGCTTTGAGGGAAACAGAGTGTATCTGAACAATTCTTTGAGTTTATATCTGTGGATTGTATTGTTCTTCAAGAAAATGGCAGCAAAAGATCAGACAAAATCTCTGCAGAAGTGATTGAACATACTTGTAAGGCTTCCATCTAATCTGAAATGTTATCTGAAAAGTAAAATCTCAGAGAGCATTTATTGGAGTGATAGGAGGCTGGTGTCCTCACAAGTACTTGTTTCTTCTAGCTCTCCATTCCCCATGCAAGCCCTGCAAGGACTCCGTGCCAGAGCTTTGGCTGCATAGCTGATGGCCATGTAGCTGGTATACTCTCAGTTTGTTACCGAATGGTGCTTATGGTAGGAAGGGGTCACCAGAGAATCGATGCATACAAGGAATGAAATTATATCTGAAAATTGTCTCTTTTTTTAAGAGTTTTAAGAGTAAGTTTTTTTAAGTTTTTTAAGAGTAAGTTTTAAGCTGTTAGGAATTGCAGGCTCCCATTGACCACAGTTGACTGGCTGCACAGCCCCCAGGAAGTTTCTTAATATACCAGGAACTTGTGCTGACACAGAATGGGTCAGGGCTTCCTCTTGCCTCTTACTGCATGACATGGGTAAGAGGCTGATGATCCATTGCACCATGCAATGGAAGCAGATGGCTTCTCCTGGCAGCTGCTGCCTCAGAGTTGTCTCCAGAAGTTAGTCCCAGAGTTAATACCTGGTTGCACCTCTCTGCAGATGAGAGCTTGCCTTGATGCAGGGCAGTGTGGGCTAGGGCCTGAGTTTATGTCTCTCAAAAGGGAGGAGGGGAGGTGTAACCTTATGGAATGTGAGTCCTAGAACAAAGGAGAGCTGGGCTGAGGGAGCATGCTGCAAGGAGCACCATGCTAGTGCTCCCACTGTGGCTTCTCCCCATGATGTCCTCAGGGCTATGATTGTGATGTGCTTGGTCCCTGAAAAGCAGAGGCCAGAGCTGCTGCTGCTGAAGTGCATCACATTGATGCCACCCCTGCTCCCAGAAGTTTGTTGGTCAGATTCTGATCTGAAGTGGTAGTGGAATTAGGTATCTTTTCCTTGGGTGTTTATTCTCTCTGCTCCATGTGCAGACTGCTGCTTAGGGCAGGGTCAAAAAGGGTGATGGCAAGTTTGTAGGTTGTCTTCTTGAAGCTGGGGTGTGTAAACCATGCTGATACTATGCTTGGGAGAAGAGCTGGGCATGGGAAGAGAGGTTAGGGTATGTGCTGGGGTTAGACGACTGGAGTTTTAGAGGGAGACCAGGCAGGAAAACTGTTGCCAAGAGAGAGAAATGGGAATAAGGGACAAGGAAGAGGGAATACTTGCCAAGAGAGGGAGACTGGAGCAGGGGGCCCTTGGTGTAGAAATTAAATTTGTGATCACTGATCCAACATAGCACCTGGGAGTAAGGGAGCAAAAAACTCTGTGCTGACAGAGAGCCTGCTTGGAAGGATGCCTGCAGGTTCATCAGCCAGGTGGTTTGTGCTCACAGGCATCGTGGGGCTGAGGGAAAAGCGGCTATCTGCTGCTATCTGACCACTGGCCAAACTACATACTTAAAGCAAATAGCAACTTAGGTCAGTGACCAAGTTTTATAGCCCAGATTTGTGCAAGGGTCAGGTACTGCCTCCAACATCCAAATTCCTGATTTCTGCATAGGGTGTTATTTTTGTTCCTGTTTCAGAACTATGATCAATACTTTAAGATACAGAGTCTGTGCACTTGATTTTTAGGTGTGTCCAAACTTTTCTGACCTAACTGAAGTGCATAGGTGTCTTCTGCTTCTCAATCTGTTTGTCCTTCTCTGATAGCATCGAAAGCTTTCACCCTTCCTCCTGCACTTATGTAAATTAGCTGAATTTAATTTAGCTGAATTTGGCCTCTGGATTGCTGTAGCACAACTTAACCTAGTCAGACCTCAGACCCTGGCCTTGCACTACAGGAGCTCTTTGAAGTAAAAGGAGCTCCTCTTTAAAGGCAGCTGCAGTATTATGATATCTTTGTACCAGAGAGGGCAGCTCAAGACTTGTTGTTTCTTTGACATGCCCTTGAACAAACATGCCAGTGCATGGATAAACCTGAACAAATAGTAATTTTCTTGGACTTTCACAGGGACCACGAATGAATGTGTGGCTCAAGCCCTTGCTATGTCAGACTGCTCTGGTGTGAGGCACGTCCCAGCAGCATGGCTGGAAAGTGGAAAACTATGGATGATGGTGAATGCAAAACTCAGCTGCTTTAAGGAGGTGTCAGCTCTATAAACAAGCCTTTCAGTGCTTCAGCCAGGAAGAGGAGGGAATGGGCCACCTGCAGACAATTTAACCCTAAGCATTTCTCCTCTTCCCAGTTCATTAAAATACAACATACTTGAACTGACCCTAGAGTAGACTTTTTTACTCTTTTCACAGAAGAGAGGGCGGGTGCCAGGGGTTCAGTGGACTTTTACCACTATTGTTGAATTTATGCAGAAGGTGGTCTGGTTTTGATGCCTGTGGTCAGTAGTGCAGAAACATGAAAGATGGCTGCCTTTGGAAGTGGTGGGTTTAGAGTTGGGGGCTACATCTCTGATGTAGTCCTTATCACTACATGCACGTGTGTTAAGAAGAAAGGAAGCAAAAGATATGTAATTACCAGGCAGCTACAGTTAAAGATGGAAAATAATTTCCAACCCATCATCTCTAAGCTTTGCAGGTTTCCAACTATGCTGTCTGTAGATAACGCAACTATGTGGTGTGGATGTGAGTGGGTAACCATACAAATGAAGTATTGGCAATCCACACTGAATAAACTGATAAGGCTAATCCAGGGGAGTAGGAGCTTCTTGAATACCTTCTTTCAGCATATTACTGTAGGTACCATTTTGTTTGGGTAGTCATGGAATTTTTCCTCCTAGCTGGGCTAGTCAGGAGGTAAGAGAGAGGCGACTGTACAGAGCCACGCAAGAGGGTAGGTCACAGTTACGGTTGCTACCTATGAAGACTAAGGGCTTGCTTGGAGATGTTGTTCCAACTATCTTCACTCTTCTGCTCACCTCTCCAGCTGCGCTTTGACCAGTTGTGTGTGATGGACCATGTCAGAGCTCTTACAACATTGCTCCCTGTCTCTGTGGATATTCCCTCTTGGGTTTTATGGTTTTGCAGGGCTGTCTCCCCAAAGGATACTGATCAAGTGTCCTTCCACTATTAGCTGAAAATTGGCCTTGCCTTTGATCTTGCCCATCTCAGTGAAGCCCCGGGTGTTCTTCCTGTGTGCTTGAAATTTTTGTTTAAAGTGATAAAGCCTTCATCATAAAACCCAGGCTTGATTTTAACCTGTTAGGGACTACGATGGAAAGGAGGTCCTAAATAACTGCTGAGATCATTGGCAGCCTGCTTAAAACTGCCAGAATAGCCCTTCCTATCAGTCAGAAGGTACCTTGGGCCATCTGGTTCAGGTCCAGCCTAAGCACTCTATTACTCATTCCTGTCTTACTGAGGGTTTATTACTGATGCTTGTAAAGTGCTTTGATGGCAAAAGATGTAGATGTTTGAGATACAGATCTCAATATTATACTCAGAATTCATCACCTATATGTAGATGCTTTGTATTAGTTATTTCCTGGTGAAAATGGAAGTGCATTACCTGGAAAATTGTAGCATAACTAGCACGAAAGTAGAAAGGAGTAAGGAAGCTTGCCAAGAAGTAACTTGTGGTGACTCTAGGGGTTGTCGAGCCTCGCAGTGTATAATGGAAGCTGATGCTGGTTTTGCCTGTGCAACTGAACATGACCTTCCACAAACAGATGTGAAGAACGTAAGGTAGCAAAATATAAATATTCAGATAAGCTAATATTACAGCATTTCCATCAAAATAACACTGAGACGCTTGTTCTTTCAACAGGTGATGTGTGCAAGCAGCATAGCATGCTCGTCTGTGTATGAGGTTTCAAAACTTCAGTTTCTGTGTAAATGAAGCTGAGTAGGGGGTTAGGGAAGAGTGGCCTGTTACGGCAAAGGATCGGTGTGATTTCATATGTCTTTGGAGTCCTGGGGGTGATTGACCTTCACGCCAGTCTCAAATCATTATGTGGAAGAGAGGATTGCTGGAAAGAACAATTATTGATCCTAATTTCTTCCAGAAATTAGAGGTTAAAGGAGAAGTTTTGTCTCTCTTAACACGATGAAGCTTGCAAGCTTTTTGAGAAGAAAACTGCATGGTTTCTCGAAGGAACTGGGGAGGAGTCAAATGCACTGACCTACAATATTTGGCATTTGGCTAGCCCTGAAGGCACTCCAAGGTGTGGGGTGCTGCAGAGGATAGACAGTGCTCTTCACATCTGTTTGTGGAAGGTCATGTTCAGTTGCACAGGCAAAACCAGCATCAGCTTCCATTATACACTGTGAGGCTTGACAATCCTCGTGGGGTGCAGCAAAATGAAGAAAGCATAGGTATAAATAGAGTAAAAAACCCACTCAGATGAATAAGTGCTACAGAGACATCTGCACTAGTGCTCTCAGTGGTACAAGACAATTAGATAACTGGCAAGATTAGCGCAGAGCTGACACTCCACTTAAATGGACAAATGAATCTAGATGGCTTTGAATAGCTGATTATAGATCAGGCATGACCTGAGAAACACAACGAACACAGCTCCCTCTCTGCAGTCACCAGGAGACTCAGCCTTTGGTGGCCATTTATCTCCTTGTCACAGCAGAACATGGCACAGTTCAGCTCTTCAGGCAGTCCCTGTACCCCAGACTGTGCTTCAGCTTTATTTCCCTGCAATACAGCAGATCCAAGACCCCTCATAGCAGGCTGTGCAGAGCACAGTGTGGGTTACCTGCAAGGGAACAGCCGCAAATAAGCAATGACCAAAGACTTGCCTTCACTTTGAGTTCCAGTCAGTGCCACTGGGCAGCTGTGGAGGGCTGCTTATGATCATTTGTCTGTGCGGGAGAGAAAAGCAGAGGTGTCTCCAACTCCAGGTCTTTTTATTCTGTCTGGGATATGGATTACCCAGCAGTGCATTTGTCAACCTAACCTTATTACCTACAGGGTAACCAAGATTCCCTACAGGGACCCTCAGCTAAATGTTGTTTTAAACATTGTATCTTTCAACTTGGTCCACAGTTTACCAATGTGATATGCAGTCTAAGACTGATCATTTCTGATGCTATAGAATAAAAGCTGATGCCGAGACTGGCCTGTTGTCCTGGTGTGGGAGATGTGGAATAAATGTGCTGGGATAGCAGTGTAGCAGAGGAAAGGGCTCCTCCTGGAAAATGCTGTCATGGTGTGACAACAGCATCCACACTGTCAATGCACTGGAACAAAAAACAAGTTAGGAAGTAATGATTAAGATATTAAAACAAATTTTCATCAAGTAATGTGTTTACCCTGACTATATCTTCTTCCTATCCACAATTCAGAAGTTTTGCTGTTGCTATTGATTTTACCTGGAAAATGCTCTGGATATTATCAGGGCAAGTAGCCTGCTGAAATTTAGGATGGATATACCATTAGATGCCTGGTGCTTTAGCTGTGATGTTAAAATACTGATAAGGTGTGTAGTCACTGCATCCTGTGCTTATATGCAAGCCCATTCAGTCAGGGTAAGATACCGGCTGCGTGCTGCTCAGTAGTGCAGAGACCTTTTGATTAAACATGTCTCTATAATCCTTATGAATTTATTTCCCCATTTTGTCAGTCATGTGACAAACCTGGATATTGGTTGAGCACTTTTTTTTCTTTCCACTCAACCCAAGTATTCTTGTTGCTTGTGAAATTCGTACCAAGTCTAATATTATTAAATACCTGTAGTTTTTGTATAAGTCTACTTAAAATGGATGCACACAAACTGTGTATAAATTAAATCAGATAAAGGAAACTGAAAGTCTACCAGATAGCATCATGTTGAAAATGAATGTTTCCTAACCACCCTGAAATACAACATATGAGGTCTAGACTTATTTCTAATACTTGGAAACAGGAAAGAGAATTACTAATCCTGACTAACATATCCCAAGCAAGTGTTTTTCTATGACCTGAAGGACTGAAATAAAATTCATTGCTTTGCTTGCTTTGGAAAAGAATCAGTTTTTCTGCATGGAAGGAAGCAGGGCAGAAATGTGGCTCCTGGAGAAGAAAGGGGAATTTAACAGGGCTGTAAATCCCCTGTGGTTCTCCCTACTGAGCACATCTTCTCACTCTTGGCTTTCTTCCCACTTTGCAACTGAAAAAAGATCCTAATAGAAGGTTTTATTAAAAAACCCCACACTTTCCCCTGAGAAGCTGGAACACTCCTGTGCCAGAGAGTTACTGCAAGAAGGAGCAAATGAACATTTTACTGAGCAAGGGTGTCTGAGAAGGAACAAACTCTTTTTGGGTGGTGTTGTTTGGGTTTTTTTTTTTTAACTTATTAAGAATTAGGTCTGGATTTGGAGTTGCTGGTTTAAAGAGGAAACATTAAGCAAATTGGAGATGACCTTTTTATCAGACCTGATGGAGTGAAAAGCCAGGGGAATCTTGCCCTGAATTTCAGTGGAAGTAGGGCTGAGTCAGACTAACCTGAGAGTCCCTCAGCACCAAAAGTTAACTTGTTTCTGTTGAACTGGGAGTCATTTGTAAGAATTTCAATGCACAAAAATAATTACATGAATCTTAAAATTGGACTGTTACCTGAAAGATACAAGTAGCTTCCTATGAGTTTTAAACAGTATTTTTGACCTTTCAGTTTGAATTTGTTTCATGTTTTTAGTTCTTAATGGTAATTAAGAAATTACTTTTACAGCTGTAGTCTCAAATGAGTAAAAACCAAGACCCTCCCTCCAAAAAATATCTGCTTCCAAAGACTTAGACTGCTCTTTCTCTAACAAGAGGTGCTTTGCAAGTCCAATTTGGTGAGGAGGCCCTTTTGTATTTGCATGTCCTGCAGAAAGTTCCTTCTTGGCAGGAGGGTGCTGCTGCTCTGCCAATGCATTACGTGTTCTATCAGTGTAAAAGCTCAGTAATGGTTCTTTCTTGAGAATTATTTTTGATATCATGATGAGTTTGGATACTTGAAGTTTTCAAATTGTCAGAGATACTTTGGTCAGACCCGTTTGCTTTCATACTGTAAAGCTCTGTGGGAATCATTTATGGATGCTGAAGGAAATTTTTTACTTGCTGGAGAACTTTCGTTTTAAGACATGTTCTTCCGTAAGTTCTATGCGCATTTAAAACCTGATTGTACCAAGGGTAGATACAAGTGTGGAAAACCAGTGCCATCCTACTGTAGATAAAAACTCACTAAGCAGCAATAGATCTTCTAGGCAGTATGCTGCACCTGCTGTGAATTATTAATATCCTAATCTAGATTCTGTTGAAGCTAAGGGAAAGTTTTATATCAACTCCTAAAGAAGTTGAAGGAGGCTATTAGCTGTCCTCAGTGCTCGTATGTGGCCTGTGTCCATATGTAATCACACTAAAGGACTGCTAAAAATTGAGTGCTGGCTTATTAGTTACTATAGTGATAAGGAGACTATGGCTGTATATGGCCTGTTTGAGTTGGTTGAAAAAGGCTGAAGAGGATGTCTGCATTCCCCCTCCCCCTGCTTTGTATTTCCATTCCACAGTCCTTATCAAATTAACCTGTCAGAAATGTGCTCGTGGTTCGCACCCTATGCTACAGTAGGCGACAACAAATGTCAGGAAACACCTGTCGCCATGCTTTAGTTGGGTAGGTTTTCCTGAAGTTTAGGATGATGTAGCTTTTACTTTGTGTCCTGAATGACTGCATGATGCTGCTGAATGCTGGTGCATTCTAGGCAAGCTCAGACCTCCTTCTCGTGAGAGGGAAATCTCTTTCTGCACAGGGCAAAGCCATGCCCTCCACCGCTTTCTGGGAATGTGATAAAGGTTCTTTCATCCCTGTGAAAGCAAGATTTCTGATAACTCAGCCTAGTTTGTAAGTGGCTGCTCCAGGGTTTATAGCCTGGGCTTTGAAAGGAGTTTTTTTTCTGTGCTTAGTGGGGTAGATAACGGTTGAGAGGAAGTAGCAATTGACAAGCCTTTGAAGGCAAAAAGAGAATACTGAGTGTACTGAAGGAAAATGAATGAACTCATAGTTTTACAAAGCTTCAGCACTTACCACCAACGGTTCAAGATGAGCCCATGCTTAGTAAGAGGGTTGTGCTACAGGATGGACCTGGTGGAACGCTGCTTTCTTTCCAAAAAGGGTACAGGACACGGGGGTCATACATATTCATTCCCAGGGTGCCCTGCAGCCCCAGCCGAGGAGATCATGGCCCAGCTGAAGGCAGAGCAGAGCCCCGCCATTACAGAGGATAAAGCAATTTCCAATGAGGGGAAAAATATTATCCATTTTCTGGAAAGGTTACTAGGTTTTGGATTACTTTTTTCCCCTCTATTTTTTGTTAACAGCTAAGTTTCAATTTCTAAATTTTCTGATTTGTTGCCAGCTAATCTCTAAATTGTCACCTAAAGATTACCTGTGCTTTATATTGCCTTAATAGGTGTGCTAGTCAAAGAGAGCAGAGGGAAGTTTGCATTTGCACTCTTGTCGTATGAAAGA
>NW_009917798.1:0-9877 GCF_000696875.1 Nestor notabilis | reverse complement strand
GCACATTTGTAACCCTTTAATATCAAACCCTGAAAGGAATGTCATGGTTTAAGCCCAGCTGGCAACCAAGTACCACACAGCTGAACTTTCTACGTTTGAGATTTGCTAAGCAATTGTGAAGTTTTTTGTTTCACTCTTAGAACACCATGGGTTTAGTGAAAAGAGCAGCATCTGCATTTAACCTTGTAGATGAGCAGTTAATAATCTAACCACAAAAACAAGTAAGTAAAACCTTATTTGTCTGGGTTTATTAGCTAATTTTCATTTTGTCATTAATTCAGTCAAGCCAAACTGCTACCTATCTGTTGCATTCCTCGATGATTTGTGCCAAATCATATGTTTCAACCCTTGGTAATTTCAACTAGAAGTCTATTTTAATCTTGCTTTAAAAAAGAAAATGGACTTGGTGTTCCACACTAATCCCCCTGGGTCCTCGTTCATCATGGTCATGTCAGAAAAGACCTGCCCTAAATGCGTGGGGTCTTGAAGGTCTGTCATCAAGTCCTTGTATAATGCAAACTACATGTGTAGCTACAGCAGTACCTGCTTTAAATGTCTTTGTAATATTGATTAACTTCAAAATACAAATAATGAATGGGGGAGTCAAATAGGAAAAGAGACTGTAAAATATTTATATATCTTGAAGTAAAATAATTGCTTTTAGTTTAGCTAGTCTAAACTGAAATTTGGCTTAATCCTGGCCAAAATCAGGACATCAACTTAAATAACTTTTATTTAACATTAAAATTCAAGTTCAAGTCTAAACTTAAGAATTTCTGAATTGCTCTTTTTACCAGTTGTACCGATCTATTGATTTCTTAGCTCCTAACTCTGCTTCTCTCTACAGTGAGGAAGAATATACATATGCTGCTGTCATGGTTTAACCCCAGCTGGCAACTAAGTACCACGCATCTGCTCACTCCCTCCCCACCAGTGAGATGGGGAGGAGAATCAAAAAAAAAGGTAAAACCCATGGGTTGAGATGAGAACAGTTTAATAATTTAAATGAAGTTAATAATACTAATGCTAATGAAATGGAGAAGGAGATAGCAAGAAGAGAGAGAGAGGAATAAATCCCAAGACAGACAAGTGATGCACAACACAACTGCTCACCACCCACTGACCAATAACCAGCCGGACCCAAGCAGCGATCTGGGCCTTCTGGGTGACTCCCCCAGTTTCTATACTGGGCATGACATGCTGTGATATGGAATACCCCTTTGGCCAGTTTGGGTCAGGTGTCCTGTCTCTGCTTCCTACCAGCTTCTTGTGCCTCTCCTCAAATGGCAGAGCACAAGAGACTGGAAAGTCCTTGATCAGGTAAGTGCTACTTAGCAACAACTAAACCATGGTGTGTTTGATCAGTGTCGTTCCTAGAGTAAAGCTGAAACACAGCACTGCACCAGCTACTAGGAAGAAAATCAACTCTATCCCAACTGAAACCAGGATAGCTGCCATGCTTTTTGCCCTGTGGAAGAAAATGTCATTATGTAAATAGTAACCCAACCACCGGGGTGTTTTGCGTGTATATCAAAATTCAGTTGGTTTTGAAGGTGCTATGTTTTTTGTTGAGAACAGATCCTAGCCACTGGGAAGCAATAATTGGTGACATCTGGGACTCACTAGTCCATTCTGGATACTCTAGTTCTGTTTCCTTAGTTGATATCTTGAGTTTAAAAGAGGCAAGGTCCATCAATCTTACTGATGCTTACAACAAAATCAGGTATTGTAAAGGTAATGAAAAACACACTGTGGTGAGAGCCTGGTAGGATTTTGAGGTGCTCATGTGTCGCTCACATGTTGCTCATGTCAGAACTGTCCGGTGTTTGCCTGGTCTGCTGGCAGACTGTGCAGCACTCGCTGCCAGTGGAAACCTGTCTCTGTATTCTCTAACATACTGTAAGTGCCGTCATACTTCATGTGCTTTATAGATTTCAAATCTGTGGTAGCGATTAAGAGACTCAGATCTCTTAATCTGGTAGAGATTGAAGCCGCAGAAAAATACGTAAGAGATGAAGTCATATAAAGGTTGTATAACACAGAGGTTAAACAACACTGGAATAGGTTCTGCCACTGTTCCACTGTTTCTAAGAAGAAAATATAAGGAAGGAACTTAGTACAGTTATTTTTGAGATATAGAAAATTAGAGGGTTTTGTGTCTAGTAAAAGTTTGTTGCTGATAGATATTTCTAGACAGAGATTTTGGAAAATCAGTTTTCTGAAGTACCAGTATGTCGGTATCCATGAATGTTACATAAAAATAAAGCCAAGCACTTCAAATAATAATCATTAAGCAATTTGTTACATGAGGTAGTACTCAAATATTCCTCCAGGCCCATCTCTATATTAGAAATAGGAATTTCATTACCAGAATGCATAGTAGAAGATATCCTTCCAAAGATAAATGCCTACCCATCACTTTAAACAGCTGACTTTAAACAGCTGACTCTAAACTAGCTGACTCTAGGAGGTTTGCTTCTTAAAATATAGGAAAAGAAAGTAGAGAATACACTTGAACCATTAAAATATCCCTAGGCATGTTCATGAGCCCCTTTTCAAAGTGTCATCTTTTCACTGTCACTCCTCAGTAGTGACTGCTGATGTGCCATCTCCTGTCCTTTGTAGGGTAGGAGAAAGGAAGCAACTTCAAGCAACCTCTGCATGGGTCTCTGGGCAAGAGCTTGAACACTGGCTAGGGAAGGGCAGTTTGTAAGGACAAATGTGCTCCTGTATGGGGCAGAGGCTCCTGCATCCTGTGCCATGGATCCCTCTCTCCAGCTGGGCTGCGGTGCTGTGTGAGGCAATGCAGGGTGGCACTGATGGCAGGCTACAGCTGGAGGCAGGGAAGATTGGGGGAGTGATAAATGAAGTCTCCACGGTGGTCAGTAGGGATGGTAGATGTCATGAATATGGCATTGGGACAGCCTGGGCAAGCACCAGGTCAAAAGCAATGGCGTGACCAGCTTGTGCTGTTCAGGAATGGGATAGGGAAACTGCATTTCCAAGAACTACTCAGTGTCCCAACTCTAAAGCTTGCTTGGGTCCATGCACGATGGCAGAGCACATGCTGGCCAGTGCTCACGGGCAGGGACACTGTGCCAGTACCTTACAGCTATTTTGTGTAGACAACTGTATATATGCTCAACATGTACTTTGATCAGTGGTAGTTCCTGATAACACAGACATGGCCAAACGATGCTTATTTTCCACTTGTTAACACTGTTTTACCAAGGAGAGGCATATTAGGCCTGTTTTTCACGTTTATTTCATATAAATGCAAGTTTGCATAGGAGGGTTTGTTATTCACAAGCCAGACCTATTTGTTTCCTGTGCAGCAACAACTTGGTGAATCACCCCATCCATGGCAGTGTGGAGGGTGGAATTGTTTCCACCCATTTCCAGAGACAATACAGATGATTTATGATGAAGGGCCTTGACAAGTCGTCCTTTTAATCCCTGGATTGGCTTTTATCCCAAATGAAGATGTAGTTTTCTGACGTACCTTGTTGTGGAATACCTTAACGGGGTGTATGCTGGCCATGCTGATCTTATCCATGTCCTACAAGCCTTTTATTAAAAATATTCCCAGGGCTTGTCTTCCCAATAACATTAACCTGTGTGTTGGCTCTAGCTCTCGCCCTGTCTAAACACAGCCTTGCACCAAAGCGTGGAGGAGTGTGCAACCTCAGTTTTGTAGCCAAGAAGGAGTGTTAACTAAAGCCTGAGCTACTCCTAGCTCAGCTGCCAGCCTGAGCTCCCTGCACTTAGTCCCTCTTTCCCACAGGAGCCAAGCACTGGAGCAGGGCTTGCCATGCATGGGAATCATAAGGTTTTTCCAGAAGACTGCTTCAGCATCTTTTGGTGCTTGGTGATTTACACTAATGGCTCCTGTGGATTTTCTCCCTCTGTTGAAGCTAGGTATACGATAACCTCCAAGGCCTGCTCACCCATCATCTTGAACTGGCATCTGCAGGCTCAACTTTGTTTGGCATGTAATGGGCTCAAGCAGAAGAGATGTGAGGCCACCCTTCCAAAAGCAGAGCTCTGTTTACACACATGGTTTAAGCGTTGCGACATAGGTGTTATATGAAAATGCAAATGACAGAATTGATGTACCTGTTCCAGTATGCAGACATGTTTCATAAGAAATAAGGTTTGTTGAGGCTTTTTTAAACTAGGCACTAATTTAAAATCAGGGCAACAAAATCACTATGTACAACCTCTTTGCCTTTTGGAAAGGCCTTGGTTCTCATTAATTCTTTCTGTGTTCCCTTCCTGATCCCTGACCCCAAATGAATCCTAGCAGCGGTGGAGCATGATTTTTCGCTGGCCGGTTTGAGGAGGTGTGTACATTTAACTTGAGATATCCTTTAGAAGCAGATGTTCCTTGCCATGGCATCTGGCCTGCTCCAGGGGCTGAACTTGTGCTTGTGCACCAGTACTTCTTCGAAATAGTTGCAAGTTGTGGGTATGTGAAGATGTGAATTTGGAGGTCATTGCTGGTGAGGGACATTCAGTATAATGCAGTCTGGCACTACTCAGCACTCTGCTGTTTGGTTTTGTGTTAAAGGTGTGCTGGTGAACTGTAAACTCTACTAAATACAACAACTTACTCCTTTTGTCAGCCAGAAAAGACCATGTTCCAGCAGAATGTTCCAGCAGGAGAGATGGTATTTTATTTTTTTGACACAGATACTTTGTTTTTTAGTTGGTGTTTAAACATAATAAATATTTAACTTCTGAGCTTTCTTGCTCTAATGATTTCTGTGTAATATTTTACTTAATATTCAGTTAAGCAGATGGAACATTATTGTTGGTTTACATGTTTCTGTAGAATAGCTTTAGATATTGCAGCTTCTGCCTCAAGTAGATGTTAGAAGTGAAGCATGTAAACTTTATCTTTTCTGAGTAATGCCTTTGACCCTCTAAAAGATAAATATACAGAGGAACAGTGATTGGGGAAAATATTTTACAAGAGGAAAAGTGAGGTTGGCTTGTTTGTATTCCTCTGGCAGAAACAACCAGCAGAATATCCTTCTTACATCTGTGATTTTACTGAAATAACTCTCAAATTCGAAACACATTATGTTGATTGTTTGGATGAAGCAAGTAGTAAACTTGCTAGTTAACTTGTATAGCTTGGAGGAGAGAGGGGGGGAAATGCAGCCCGTGAACCAAAGTTCAGAGACAGAAAAATGACTGGAAGGAAAAGAACTGGCTTAAGCATAATTTAATCTGTTGCCATTTTATGCTGGCTTTTCCTGTCCTGTGTCATTACACAGGTACCTTGTCATTTGAGGAAATAACACTTTTGGTAGCCTGACACAAGCAAGCTGAATCATTTACAGCCAGGTTGTTTTCATTTTACTGGACAGAATACTATTTCCATAGAACTTGTCTCCTGCCTGTCTTCTGGGGTTCAAACTGACACCCCAATGCTGTGGGAAGGGCATTTCCTATGTGCTGAGTGTGAACTAAATGGGGACTTGTTAGTTCATGCAGCTGCTGGCCATCAGAAGATCCCAAACAATAAACTACACAGTTATCCTCAAGGGGTTAGGGAGCAGGAGAAGGAGAAATATTTGATAAACAAACAGTAACATAAAGTGGAAGGAATGGCAGGAATAGCTGAAAAATCGTCCTGTATTTTAAAAAACCCACAAAATCTTCAAAACCCAACAAAGTCATTACATGTTTAAAACCATGCAGTTGCTTTTCAAGTTGGCTTTGTAATTGTGTTTCTATTTTTTCTGAAAAATACCTCTATATATTTGTGTACCTATGTGTGTAGATATATTTACCTTGTCTCTTTTCTGGTATGCAATAGAAGTTCTGCAATTTTTTCTTTTCTGTGTTTTTAAACACAGGATTTTGAAAACATTTGATTTTGCTGGTTGGGTACCTCGATGTTCAGAAGGGCTGTATTTCATGGAACTTACTACATTCATGACTTCCTTATTTCTGTCTTTCTAACTTGAAGAACTACTAAAGGTAACATGAGTGTGAGCAAGCCATGGTTTAGGCTGGCTCTGCGCAGACCTTTATTCAGAACTCTGCCAGCACAGCTCATTCATGACACCAGAGTGTTTGAGTTTGCGTTATTTGTGTGTAGGGAGGACAGATGACTGCGGTCTTCAGGAATCCCTCCAAATACATTTTTCTTTCTGACCTAGGATAGAGTTTCTTACTTCCGCACAGCTCTAAGTTTTGGGATATTTGTTGTTGTGCCCAATATGATGTGCTGTTTCTTAGATAAAAATGCACCTGTATAATGACATAGACATAGAAAAACAATGGCATAGAAATAATCAGGTTCAGTTGTCCTCTACAATGAGCTCATCTGTTGCAAGCCTACGATATCTTATTCTAGTCTCTTCTTCACACGGTACCTTTTCGTTCCAGTTCTAGCAGTCATAAAAGCTCAAAGTAACTTAAGTCCCCATGTCACCACTGTCTTTCAATGTGTGGTAGGAATATGTGTTCTCACAGCCCAGAAAACCAACTGTATCCTGGGCTGCATCATCAGAAGTGTGACAAGGGGTAATGGTTTTAAACTAAAAGAAGGAGATTTAGGCTACATACAAGGAAGCAAGTTTTTACAATGAGGGTGGTGAAACACTGGAACAGGTTGCCCGGAGAGGTGGTAGATGCCCCATCGCTTGAAACATTCAAGGCCAGGCTGGATGGGGCTCTCAGCAACTTAATCTACTTAAAGATGTCCCTGCCCATGGCAGGGGGGTGGACTAGATGATCTTTAAAGGTACCTTCCAACCCAAACTGATTTATGATTCTATGGATACCCCAGGTGACATGCAGCCAGACACGTGCCATATATTTATGTGAAAGAGGGGCGCATTGCTGTTGCTGCCAGGGTCCTGGAGACACCTGTAGACCTTAATGGCCCTGAGCAGCCTCACCTGGGACCCCCACCCATGCCTTGCCCAGTGGTCCAGGGGATCCACTTAAAGTCAAGCCTCTGCTATGCCATACCCAGCCTTGTGCCCTCCTTTCCCAGATTCCTGTTTTGTTTTTCCTGGATGGACCCTGGAGAGACATTTCAGGTAGCTTATTTCCAGCCCTGTCTCCTGGATGGGCCCTAGACATGTATCGCAGCCTTGTACCCAGTCCTGGTGCTGGCTCCTGCTGTTCCCTCCTGGGTCTCCCAGCCCTGACTTGTCACCTCAACTTGCCCAGGGCTGTTGCCAAAACCATTTAGTATCACCTGCCTGGGTGGCACCACTCCTGGGGGACAGCACTGCCTCTGCTGGAGTTGCCCTTAGCTCCCTGCTCGCTCCCTGCTACAGAGTGACCCCACTCCATCTTCCTGCTCCCTGGCATTTCCTATCAGGACTTACATTCCATTTCTCAAGTGTATGAAACAGTTGGAAATGTGAAACGAGCATTATTTCATTTCCCACTAGGAAGAGGGTTGACACTACATCAGTAACTATGCCTGCTCCATGGACCCAGTAGCTCATGTTTTTTAATTGCAATGTATGCTAGACATTTTGAAGTGCTTATTTACATAACATTTCTTTGTTTTTCTTCTCTTGAGATTCCACACAAGTGTTAGCAGATGCAGATACAGTATGGTAGAAGGCTGGGCAGCCTGTTTTGTATAAAAATGATACACTTGGGATAACCCAATTCAGTAGAGTGATGTGCGTGCCCTGTAAATCAAAATAAAAAGAACACAGCTAAGAGATATTTTTTTCTGGCAGATGCTTAATTTACTTTGTCAATGACAGCAAATACAGGTATATAAGAATAGTACTTTGATATCAGTAATATTAGGAAAAGCAAATATTAGGGCTGAAAAGTCTATAACATCCATACATTGCTGGTATGGAAGACCTCTGTTTCGGGTAATCTATTTAGAGGATAATTACCCTGTTAAGGAAATGGTCCTGGAGAGAAGAGGGGTCCAAGAAAGCTGTTTGATTTTTAAGGATCGTTTTCTCTGAGCTCAGTAGTGGTCCATCCTCATGTGCAGACAGTTAAGCAAAGATGATCCTTCTCCTCTCCTCAGCACTGGGAAGGCCACACGTGGAGTGCTATGTCCAGTCTGGGCTCTCCAGTACGAAAAAGACATGGACATACTGTAGACAGTATGGACATACTGAAGGGCCATGAATAAGGTTAAGGGACTGTGGGACCGAAGCTTTTGTCATACAAGGCAAGGCTGAGCAAGATGGGATTGTTCAGCCTCAAGAAAGGAAAGCTTTGAGGCAGGGCAGGTCTCATTGGTGTGTATAAGCACCTGTTTTGAGGGGGAAAGATGATGGAGGCAGACCCTTCTCAACGATGCCCAGGCCAAAGAGGCAAGGAGCATAGATGGGAATACAGGGAATTCTTTTTAAACAAGAAAGCCAGAATCTCCTTTTGGATTCCTTTATTTACTTACTTGGTTTATCTGATGTACTTAATGAGAGCAGATTTCCCTGATGAAATGGGTTTAGAGCCTGTATGCCCTGTCCACTGATAGAGTTGGTGACATCTTGTCCTGGGTTCAGCTACGGCTTAAACCACGACACATCTCAAATATAATTAATGTGAATGTAGTTGCTAAAGGGTCCTAGCCCCCACTGATCCACAGGAGCCCCAGCTTCCTCAGCTCCCTGTGTAAGGCAGTCCAATATCGACATTGTACATCTTGTTTAAGTACCGATCGTACTTCCCTGCTGCCTATGTATGTTTTTCTACATCGTTTGGTTGAGAACAGGTCCCTCTCTTTTCTGATCAGCTGGGAAAAAAGCCAATTTCAGAGAGTAATGTAGTCCATGGATGTATAATCTTGTGAGTGTTAAGTAGGAGTAGAGAGGTGATCCCTGGCATTAGTGAGATGCCTATTTAAATATTGTGTCACTGGAACTTTTTGATGACAGGATTCATGAAAAGGTAAGTACAAAAGAGCGACTTTTCAGAAACCCTCTTTCCAGTGAGAAAAGAGACAATCAGTTCACTGAAGTTTCTCTGGGAGAAGGCTAAAACATGTGGTCTATGTCCTTTAGAAAACCAGATATGGAGGAAGATGTGATAATGAAGGATTCATTAGTGTAGGAGATAAAATCGTAATAGATTTTGCTATTTGGCAGGTGGAACCTAGATGCATTTGGCACAAAACATGAAGTCACCAGTGCTTGAGACAGTGTATTTCTACATCACTTGATTCCTTCATCCAAACCCCTGGACATCGTGCAAAAGCCACTTCGCGAAGTCTGGCTGTGTGATCACGAAGCGTGGTGCAATAGGAACAAACCATCAGAGGCCAGCCACGGCAGAGTAGCTGAAGTCCGTGCTGACAGTACTCTGGGGCTTTACGCAGACAGGCTCTAGAGGTGCCATGGACGCCATGCCCATTAGCAGCTGCAGTCAGTCAGATGCACTCCTGGATTCTCTGCTTCCACTTCCTATCCCGAGAAAGGATTTTATTTTGCATTTCAGAGCCACTTCACAGTGTGAACCCAAGTTCAGGTAACTGCGGGCTATCAGCAGCTTCACAAATGCTCGTCTCCTTTGTGCTGTAAAGTGAATATAGGCTTGTTCATTTGTTAAAAACTCTATTCTGCAGGAAGTCCTATGCCTGGTATACTCCAGTATAAACTGAGGCATCAGGGAATGGTGGTTCATTTTATGTAAAATAGAAGTACCTCCAATAATTTACAAAGTATTTTATTTTTTTATATATATATGAATGTGTATGGCCTTATCCTCCCCACAGACTTAAATACATCCAAATAATACCCACGAAACACAAGAAAACTATGGCGATGCAGAGTGTGCAACACAGCGGGACTTTGAGATGCGGTTCATGATTCACAGGTCGAACGGACCGCAGAAGCACCCAGCCAAATTAAAACCGGTTGCCCATCAGAGG
>NW_009917797.1:0-16089 GCF_000696875.1 Nestor notabilis | reverse complement strand
CGGGCCGGCCCCGAGGCAGGCCGGAGGGACGGAGGGAGGGAGGCGGCACCGCCGGCAAAAGTCGAAGTTGTTCCCCCGGGTTGGGGGGAATCGGGGAGAGAGCCAGGTTCTAAAGCAAACACCTTCCGCTGCCTCGGGAAATGCTGCTTCCCGTTGTTGGGGGCAGGAGGGCCGGTTGCACCATCTGATCCCTTCAAGAAGGGCGAGGGGGAGAAAAAGTGCGGCATGGATATATCCTGGTGGGTTTAGTCGTGAATGGTCCAACTGTAGTTGTTGTTTAACTTCCCTATAGAGGGAATAAGGGTGTGGAATCTTAAAGAAAAAAAAAAGAAAGAAACCAAACCATTCCATGATTCTATAAAAAAGGAGGTGAGGGCAATTCACTGAGTTTCTGTGATCCAGAAGCGTACATAGGTAATTGTCATTTTGGAATTTTAGAACTTATTCACAGAATTTGGTGGAAAACTGTAAACCTGATATTGTGTTCTCTTTGTTCATGTAAAGAAGCAATGAAAAAGTGCCCTTATTTATTCATGTTTTTCATTATGTGGGCTGCATAAAATTCTTTAAAAATGAAGTTTGGCGTAAACTGAGGTTAATTATTAAGGGTAAGCAAGAGGAACAGTGTTATCTAACCTTTAAAAATAAACATAATAAGGTGTCTGTGAATCTGAAACAAGTATTTACTCCAGGTGTCCAGACTTTATGGACAAAAGCATAATTGGTTTTTAAGGAGAATATTTTATTTGTTATTCAGTGAGGATTTTATCGTGATGAGTCTGTCTTCCTTTCTTTATTTCTTCTTTTGGAAGGCAATACCATGTTTTGTTGGTTTGTTGGTTGGTTTTGTTCGTTTGTTTTTTCAAATCTACTGTATATACAGATCACAAACCCTGAACAAAGAAGAATTACAAACCCAGCTGAGATAAACATGTCAGAATTACTGTTAAGAGGCTGATGCCCAGAGTGTTTAATGGCTTGAAAAGATGATCAAGCATTCATACAGCTACCCCTTCAAAAATTATCATTGAGCCAATGATAATCCAGTTATAATAATGAGCACTGAGTCAATTAAGCTTAGCGTGCAGAGAAACTACTTTTTAATATTAAATAACTCAGTCTTTTCCATCTTAAATAAAATAAATTATGAAACCCGCAGTTTTACAGAAGAGCTGTAATGTTCTGGTTAGGAGTGGGTGTAAAAAGCTGTGTCCAGGATAGCATAGCTAGCTTGTAGGTTGTACATCAGCATCGGAGGTTCTCCTTTGAGATGCTGTGATTCCCCATTCTCTCATAACTTTACACTGTGTAGTAATTTTCAGAACCCAAAATCCAGCTGTGTGATCTTGGAACCAACTATAGGAGACTGAGCTCAGCGCACTGTCTTTTCTGCACACAACTGATAGCTATTTAACAATTGCCTGGCCATATTTCCTTTTTCTTTTCCTTACAAGCTCTTCAAAATATATTTTGTGTCTAGCAGTAGTATCTTGCATGCTTTTCTCATCTGTTCCTGAAGCCACAGCTCTCTCTAGCACTTGTTAGAACAAACCTGAAAATGCAATGGTAAAAGAATAGTGGTAAGGCTTGTTTATTCTTGGATTTTGCTTGTAATAACATTAGCTAGAAGGACATTTTTAAGCAGTTAAGGTCTATATAATCCAGTGCAGCATCACTAAAAACAGAAGGATATGGGACTGGATATAGCTGCAATGGTGATGTACAAATGAACAAATTGCTGAATAGAGTAGTATCTTCCTCATGATATTGTACACAGCATGCACCCAAGGCTGCAACTGTAAAGGCTATAGTCGTCCCGGTGAGCCCACACCTTTGCATAGCCAAAGGATGTCTGATTTGCAGAAAAGTGAGTATCAGTTGTTATCAGTAAAACAACCAGCTTAATGCTTGGATCACAAGCTCTGGCTATAGGCTTGGCAGTTGAAAGTCCCCTGAAAACATAACTAATTTTACCTTGAAGATATTGAATAGCAGTAAGCATGGAATGAGTAATACATTTTCAATCACCTAAAAAATTGAAGGAAGCCTAGCCACTAAAAAAAAAACAAACAAAAAAATAAACCCAAACCCAAACAAAAAACGGCAAAAAAAATTTAAAAGTCTCATTCTCACTTAAGCAAAAATGCATTGACTTTGAAAATCTTGATTTAAACAATGATGCTGTAGTCATTTGGATTTAACCAGAAGACTAGCATATGAAAAATAGTTCTCTAAGCAATCAGTTCTGAGGAGTTCTTAAAAGGGATCTTTAACTTTATTAACTGGGATCTTAAACTCTTCTGACTCACAGCATAACACAGCTGTGCTGCAAGTAACCTACATGGTTCTTTTGGGCCATGAAATCCTTCCCCAATTTTGTAAAAATTAGTGGAGAGCTTTTTTTTTTTTTTCTTCCCAGATCTGGAGGTACAGGGCATTCAACAATATGATGAACTGTAACCTAAGGAAGTTCTCAAACTGTGTACTATTGAACAGGACTAACCATCAAGAGCACAAGAGAATTCATGAAACCTCCGGACAGTTTGCTCAAAGATATGGGGGTTAAAAACCTGGGGTTGTACAATGAAAGGCTTTTGAGGAAGCTTGACAGATGCAAATGTCAAGGGAGAACGCTGACTTGCCTAACTCTGAGAGATGCAGAGAAGAGGATCTTCCTTGATTTCACTGTTACAGGTTAAAGAAGAAATCCTGCTTGAGAACAGAATCTGAAGATAATTCTGACCAACAGGGCCTTAAAGGACCCTTTTGTTTCATTACTGCCTCCAGAGGCACTACAAGTTATCGTTCCAGTAGCCTCTGAGTAGCTGTTACCTGATTATTTCTTTTCAGGTCAGAGAATCAACCTCTAGTTTTTATTTAATATCCCTTATGGAGTGGACAACTCAGATGTTCTGATCTCACTTCTTTGAGGAGCGTGTCTAGTATGTCGCACTTGTCAGGCAAGTCTTTGGGGTAGTGTGGCCTATGGACTTGTCTACCAATCTATGACGAAAAATATCCCAATCATAAAGTTATTCCTACACAGTTACATGCCCTTCTGTTTTTAAGAGCTATGGATTGAAGCCAGAGGAAGTAGTGTACCTTTCCTTGAGCTATGCTAAACTTCCATCCGGTAAAAGTTTCTCTAACAAATATTGAAAAATTTAAGACAAGTGCCTGCAACTTTGCAAGTAGGGCAGACAGTCATGACTTTGGTTTGTTTGACTATAAATTGCTGAAACAATGCAACTTAAAAACAATACAGTAGTACTGTATGACACTGTCAATATCATTTATAGCACAATTTTACACAAAGGCAGAAGTATCATAAAAAAAGAAGTAAGTCCTATCAGATGCCCTAAAATACCTTATGTCATAAATAAGTCAGATTTCTTAGAGGAAAGCAATAAAGTTCCAGCAGATTCGATTTTTCTCACTAAATAATCACCCTGACCTTTTTCACTAACTTCACAATAACAGTTCTTGAACAAGCAAGCAAACACAGTAAGGGATTTGTATGACATACTCATGTCTAAAGCATGAAGAGAATGCAGAAGGGCATTGATGGTACTAGTGCACAAAAGATAACGTGGAATCTAAAGTGATGTAAAAGGAAAAACTAATCAAAATCAGTAGGCTGAATATTAATAAAGACATTGACAAAATACTTGATGGAAGAGAAATTAGGTGAACAGATTTTGAGATTTCAAAGGTCTCTTGCTAAACAAATATACCAGAAAGATACATAAAACCCTTCAAACTGCTTGTTTAACTTAGGAATATTTTTAGTCATAGCTACCATGTAGAAGTTTATAAATTGGTGGAATAACACCAGGCATGAATTTGGCACTGGAAGAGGTATTACTGAGCTATTTATCTCTGAAATCCTAATTCCTAGGGTTTTGGAGTTTGGAGGGTTTTTTTTGTTTGGGTTTTTGTTTTTTTTTTGTTTGTTTGGGTTTTTTTTATTTTTGTTTGGGTTTTGTTTTGGAGTTTTTTTACATTAAAATTAATAACTTCTACGGGAAATATAATATTTTTCTTTATTACCACTAGGAAAATGATCTTGTCTTTCTAGTGTTCTGTCTTCTGTGGATAATTCATACATTACATGAGAGTAACATTACAAAAGCTTCCTACACTGTATTTCATATCAGAGTATGAAGAAACAATTAGATTTTTAAACCAGCAATAACTAAGACCTTATTCTGTCACTCAAAAAATATAAAAAAAAAAGGAAAAAAATTCTTTCATAAAAGAGAAGAAAAAAATCACAGACAAGAAGTTTTATTACCTGAGCAATGTAGAAAAATATTAAGAGAGTAACTGATGAAAAGAAAGAAGCCCACAAGTGTTGATGCCAGGAGGAAATGAAATTGCTCTTTACTTACTGAAACAAAATCAAAGCATTCAAACTAGAAAAGAAGACAGCATAAAGACTCCCAGATCAGTACCGTACAATTTTCTGGAAAACAATTTTTTTGCTGCTAATCTCCAACTGCACAAAACTGTGAACATGCCTAATGCTGTGCAAGCATACTTCAGCAATTCAGGGGTAAGTTATTTTTATACAGAGGCACTTTCTAGTTAGAGATAATAATTCTATTTTTTACTTTTTCCAACTATCAAATCTCACTCCCATAAGCAAGGATTCCTAAGAATATAACTCTCTGCCTTTAAATTAATCCTTACTATATAAAGTACCACAGTCTATTGAAGATTGTCTAGTAATACATCAGCTGACCAGGGATCATCAGGTTTCAAACTGTCTTTTGTACAGATAAGCTATGCATAGTTTGTTTGTGCAAATATTGAAAGTACTTACCTGTGATAAAACAAATAACCCAGTATTCTCTGTCTTTGCGTAGCTAACACTCAAGATTTGTTGATCTGATTTGAATCTTTGTTTATTAGTGCATGCTATATGCTCCACAATTCCATTGGTAGGTGTTTACTCTTTTCCTTTTTTTTTTCAGTCATCTCCATACATGATTTTAAGGTCCTTTCCAACCGTAACTATTCTCTGATTCAGATTCTACAGTCAGCATAGCAATTTGGTATGAGTTCTCAAGTAGTGTTTTGTGTAGTTTTTCATAGTATCGATATTGTTTGTTAGTTAATATTATTACAGAAAATATAATTAAGGACTGTTTTTAAGTGGGGCTCCTTACTAATCCTTACTGGAGCACAATAGCTTTTCAAATCAATATGGCTACAATTATATCTGAGGTGTGATTTTTGAATCCAGGAAATTTTGTTTCCTGGGTAAAAATGAAAATCTGAGCAAAGAATAGCAAAAAATCTGAGAAAAACATAGATAAAAATGCATCAATAGTATTTCAATTCATGTAGTGCCAGTTCTGGAGCACTGGGATATGTAGACACCTAGATAATGATAATACTCTGTTCATCTAGTGTCGGGTTTGGGGTTTTTTTTTAAATATATCTTTCATACTTAACAGTGGCTCTAAAAGCAGGGTTTAGAGTGTCTGCTGTGAAATGGGAAGTTGTGGCTGATTCAGGTCTCCAACAGTGACCTGTTTGATTAGTCCTAGTAGATACTTAGCAGTGGCCCACCATAGAATAAGTTGTCATTACTCTGCTATTGTATTAGCTTTAGACCTTGCTATCAAAGAGATGTACTTATTCTTACTCAGTGTTAGTGCCAACCCTGAAATAAGAAGAGCAATACAATTCCAAAATGCCCCAAAGTTACTCTCTGGAGACAAGGCTGTTGATGACTTATCCTAGATCAATCATCATTGAAGGTCGCCTGTCTTATTTGGCAATATTTGTCCAGTAACTAATAAAGATCAGCCTGCAGTTATTTATATTAGGTTATCATCTCTCCAGGGTGAAGCTTAACCCATTTTGCAATGTTTTTCTCAACAAGACAACATGAGTTTCTCTGTCTGAAAATGAATTAAGTGCATGGTTTCTAAATATGGGATCTGACATTGTTCTTGTTACAAAAAGCAATTTATTCCCCAAAAGGCTTACACTTCAAAGGTTATATAAAAAGGTTCAAATATCAGTGCTATCCATTTTTCAATTACTGGGCTTTCTAACACCACAAGCTTTTGGACAGATAAGCAGTGGTATCAGTTTTCTTATTCAACATCTCAGAGGTTTCCAATTCAGCATCCCAGAGAAAGCAAATTTATTGTAATACATTTAGGTGTTTTTGAAGCAGTAGTATCCTGATTGTTTCCCACAAGACTACTTGGTATATCAAATAGTATCTTAAATGGATATTTATGAAGTGCTAGATACTAATGATTGTGTTTATCGCTGTAGATTAGAAAGCCTGACTATGGCCAGACTTGCTTATCAATTTAAAATTTTTAATAATAGAAAAAAAATAGATTTCATCTACCAATGAAAATTGAAGTACTTTCATGAAATAAGACTATTCTGAGATGGGTCTTTCTCCAAACATTATTATACAGCTCAAACAAACAACAATGAAAAAATATAACTTTTGCATAACATTCTATATGTGTTCATAGGTTTTGTAACAATCAGCAATATCAAGTTGGAGGGCATTAATAATAATAACAATGATGGTAATAATAATAATAAAATCAACAATAATAAAAATGGCTTTTAATTTAAAGTAAAATATTCTCTCCCATCAAGATAACATGTCAATTAAGTATAGTAAGTACTAAGGGTATTTAAATGTTTATTGTTTACAAATTAAATAAAATTCCTTTTGCTATCATTTCTAACCATACTTTCTGGACAACACAGCCAAGCTTTATTATGTTTTCATTGGCAAACTGTCATGGGAAAATTTTCAGAATTATGGATCAGCACTGAGTCAAAGTAACAGGTCTAGATTTTGTTTCTGCCAGGAATTTCTTGGAAGAGGAAAAGAAAATATTGATAAAGTCTAAGCCTAAGTGGGAAGATTGGTATGAGAAAACAGTTACTAAATCTTCCAAAAATACTCATCTGATGCTATATAAAATATTATACCTTTTGGATACAGTGGATTACAGAAACTCATTGTTTTCTACCTTAGATGAAGATTGTGGTAAGAAATTATATGTGTTAATCTGACTTTACTTCCAAATTATGTCTTCTGTTATTGTTATTTCTGACAAATTAATCTTTCATGTTTTAGTAGGTGAAACAGATGTTCATAGGGCACTGTAAAAGAAAAAAAAAAAAGAGGTATATGCAAAGGCACACTTTGTTCAGAAAAGGTAGAAGTAAGTGTTGTATTAATGTTGCATATCAACAGCATCATGGCCTATCTGGCAAAAAGAAAGAATTCATGGAATAGATAAGATCAATTATGTTTTATGTTTCACAGGAAAAAAAAAATAGGGAAACGTTTAAAGGAGAAAGATATTCTCCTAGGCTCTTGTTTATGTTATCCTTTGACTGGAGGAGAGCTTTGCAATGCTGGTTCTGAGATTCTTACTGTCAGAAAGTATGATTGTAAGAAATTTTATGGAATAGTGAGTTAAACTATCGATTTAAAAAAGAAATTAGAACAGAATAATATAAACCACTGATTCATCAAAGACAGATTTTTCCAAACTAGCCTTTCTGATAAAATAGGTCATATTTTACAGAGAGGAACATAGTGAAATTTTTGGAGCTTTTAAACACACACACAAAACCAAACAAAACAAAACAAAAAAACCCACCAAAAAAAAAAAAAAAAAAAAAACCAAAAAAACAAACACACAACCAAAACCAAACCAGCACTACATGTGAAAATAACAGTAGAGCTGGAGAAGATAAGAAATGCAAGAAATGTAAAATAGAATCATAGCATCATAGAATGGTTTGGGTTGGAAAGGACCTTAAGATCATCTAGTTCCAATTCCCTTGCCGTGGGCAGGGACACCTCGAACTACACCATGTCACCCAAGGCTCTGTCCAGCCTGGCCTTGAACACCACCAGGGCTGGAGCATTCACAACTTCCTTGGGCAACCTATTCCAGTGCCTCACCACCCTCACTGTGAAGAACTTCTTCCTTATATCTAATCTTAACTTCCCCTGTTTAAGTTTGAAGCCATTACCCCTTGTCCTACCACTACAGTCCCTAAAGAAGAGTCCCTCCCCAGTATCCTTGTAGGCCCCCTTCAGATACTGGAAGGCTGCTATGATGTCTCCACACAGTCTTCTCTTCTCCAGGCTGAATAGTCCCAACTTTCTCAGCCTGTCTTCATAAGCCCCCTCATCATCCTCATGGCCCTCCTCTGGACTTGCTCCAGCAGCTCCATGTCCTTTTTATGTTGAGGACACCAGAACTGTACACAGTACTCCAAGTGAGGTCTCGTGAGAGCAGAGCAGAGGGGCAGGATCACCTCCTTTGACCTGCTGGTCATGCTTCTTTTGATACAGCCCAGGATACGGTTGGTTTCTGGGCTGCAAGCGCACACTGAAGCCAGCTCATGTCAAGCTTCTCATCAACCACCACCCCCAAGTCCTTCTCTGCAGGGCTGCTCTGAATCTCTTCTCCGTCCAACCTGTAGCTGTGCCTGGGGTTGTGCCAACGCAGGTGTAGGACCTTGCACTTGACTTTGTTAAACTTCATAAGGTTTCATAGCTAAGAATATGGTTACAGGAAAGTCTACCAGAAGTTGTCCTAAGTGGACAACTACAAAAAGAAGGGTTTCTCTGGTAACAGCAAGGATTTATCTGAATTTATTTAATATTTTTACATGTGAAATAGAGAAAATGCTGGGATTGTACTAATCAAGTCTACAGAGAGCAAAATGTTGTGAGACACTGTCAATCTCAAAGAAGATTATGCAGAAAAAGCCAGTGGGGTGGGAATTGAATAGTCAAAATGAGGTAATTTTCAGCAACACAGAATTAAACTTCATTTTCTGGATGTTCTGGATATAAGCTAATCATAATGTGGTTGCAAAAAAGACAAGTATTACTTTAAAACACATTAGTGGAGGTTTATTCGTTTGAGATGGAGAAATGTTATCATCGTGCAACAAAACTTATATACAGCCTCATCGGGAATAATGCTTAAAGCTGTGATTATACATGCTTAGGAAAAAGAATTTAAACTTTAAAACTGTAGATAAGCTACTACTATCATTGTCATGAGAAGCACAATCAACATATAGTAAAAGATATTCCACCTAGCAATAAGGAGGCTGAAAAGATACAGGCTGTCATCTATAAATATTTTATGTCAGTGAACACAAAAAAGAGAGAAGAGTTATTTAAGCAAAGGTACAAGCATGTCAAAATTGGTATGGGATGTAGAATGCCTATAGATAAATACAGTCCAGAAATAAGGAAGGAGATTCTAACAATAAGACAAGCAGCATTATTTCTAGCTAAGGCAGTGAGATAAAGAAATCAAACTGGTTCTGAGAGGGAACTATGTACAATTTTTATATAATAGAGTTGATACCCATGGCAAATGACTGGATGTGATGAATCAAAGACTATTTTTCATCCTAGACCCTATGTTTCTAGTGGAAAAAGAAAACACCCACAAAACTGAACTGAAGCAGAACTGAATCAGGTAAACTGATTATAAAATAAGATGTACTTCAAAAGGTGTCATGTCAGAGATTATGAAGAGATTTTTTTTCACCTGATCTTAACATTTGGAATAATAAATCTTATCAGAGAAATTGATTCCTCCTCCCACTTTTCAGGTCTCTAAACCGACCTTTTCCTATGAACATAAAACCTGCTTTTCTGTAGGTTTCATTAAAGTATATGAGGTTATTTGGTTGGGGCAGCTAAACCTTCCTTACTTCATGTAACTCCATCAAGATATTCCTAAGACAGAATCCACGTAAAGGAAGAGCACAATACCTGGTTAGCCTGTTTAAATTGATACCAGTTTTTTATTCGTGTTTGAATTTAGCCTTACCAGCTTCACTGCAATGTGATGCAGAGATACTGAGTTATGAAGGATTTATCTTTTACTAAAAGTGAAGTAACTGAATTAGCATATGGTTTAAGTGCCTGCTTGAAAGCACTGAATTTATTGAGGGTTTCCTCCTTTAAAATAATTGCAGAATTGCTAGGGTATTTGTATGCTCATACTTAGGTAAGGGTGTAATTACTATGTAACATGTATGCAGAGGTCATAGAACAAAGATTTGTATTGCTTACATTTTGTTCCTGTGGGCAGAAAAAGAATCTCAGCTGGTACTTGGGGTTTATCTTAATTAATATCTCATATCCAGGTCTCACCTTAAGATCTATGCTATTACAAGTGATTCAGTTATTTGCAACCTTTTGTTATGTAGCTTCTAAGACTGGTATTGTGTGGGGCTAAGTAATCAACAATTACCATTATAATATTATGATTTACATATTACTCATATTCACTATTTACATGGTGTTCATAGAATCATAGAATGGGTTGGGTTGGAAGGGACCTTAAAGATCATCTAGTCCTAACCCCCTGCCATAGGCAGGGAAAATTCATATTGATATATACAATGTTTCTTTTTCATTGTATTTAGGAAACATGGGGGTGAGTGTGGCATCAGCTATTTCATAAAATTCTTTGAATTAGGCACCTTTGTTCTACTAGTAATGGTTAGTAAGATGAATACACTAGCCTAAATTAGATATTTTCTTCCCTCCATTGATAATTAGCACTAGAGGGGATGGGTATGAGTTACCTATTAACTCCAATTGCTATGTTTAGCAGTGCATCCAGAAAAAATGCATTATCAGTTACAGCAAAAACCTGCTTCTTTTCTCATGTTTGTTTTAAGAACATACCAGAAAAGGGAAGCTTCCTGCTGTGGCAGACTCTCATGCTGCACTTTGTTCAAACCAATGTTTGTTTATGTTGTCTATTGGGCATATCAATACCTACATTACTGCTTAACAGTGCTAATTTCTTCTGACTGTAAAAAATGCCAGTGAATTATTTACCAATTGGACTAGCACTGAAGAATCTGTATTTATATAATTTGCTTCATCTAATGGAGTCAAATTCTGCCTCCTTCAACTACATACAGTTAGTTCCATTGACTTCAGCGGAGTCAGGAAATAATTTGACCCTGTTACTTAAAAATTAATGGAATTTCAGCTTGGTACACAGCCTTACAAAGTCATCAATATCTCCACATCAGGTGTTAACTTCATGAAAGAGCTATTATTTATTTTCATACAGTTCAGAAACACTTATTCTGTTAATGAATCCTCATGATTGTATCTATTCATATTAATTGTGTTTGTAGCTTAAAGTAAGCAAGTTCTTATTGTTCAGTTGATGAGTTATACTGAAATATGAAGCTTAGCACACTGTAAATTGTTAGAAGTAATGAATATTTAATAACATGGATTTGCACACAATGATAACGTAATTAGTGGTGTGCAACGTGTCTGGTCAAATAAATTAACTATCTGTTCATAATTAAACTAGATATCTTGCTTTCTTTTTCACCTCAAGATAACTGACATAGACAATAAATACTATAACTGCAGGACACAGACATCAAAGTACAAAGGAGAAGTACTTAAGTAAAAAGACAAATTTTCTGGTTAGGGTTGAGAAGAGAGAATAGACACCTAGATTTTCAAAGCCTAGGTTTTGCAAGTGGTGAAAAGTCAGAATGGAGGCCTGTTTGTAAGTGTCTCAGTCTTGCAGTAGCCTAAACTCTAATCCCAGTTTCCATTTGTGTCACTTGAAGATCACACTGGATTCTGCACAAATTACCACATCAAATTACTACTGCAAAAAAATTACTAGTGCAGCTCCTTCAAAAGAAAAGTGGAAGAGGACTTCCTGTCCTTGTGATAAGACTTGCAATACTGCATTTCATCTGCACATAGCATCCCCTGTGTACTGTATTTCATGTAATAACCAGTGCCTGTATAATGAAAAGTACTTGTTAAATATCAAATTGAAATCAAAATCCTAAATGTGCTTCAGTAGGTTGAAGAATGGCGTTAGAATTCAAAATTGGGTGACAGAAAAAAAGAAAACCAGGACACAGTTCAAAAGGGATGCAAGGGAAGTAATGCATTTTGGAACACATTTTTGGCATTTTGGCAGTGATACATTTCTGCAGCAGAAATGACAGAAAGGAGGAGGACTGGTTAATGAGTAGCTCTGGCAAAAGAGTCTGAGGGATCAGACAAAAACAGGAAACTGAATCTAGCTCATCAATGTCATATAGTTGTAGAAAAACAAATGTAATACTGGCTTCTAAAAAATGCGGTGTAGTCCCTTCATCCTTCTCAGAGATAATAAAAAAAAGGCCACGGCTGATATCACATGTGTAATTTTGGGTAATGCGCGAAAGATATGCACAGGCTAGGCAAAATCAGACTAGACAAACTAGTTTACAACAAGATTGTCTCAATTGCTAGGAAATTTGTACATTGAGAAAAGATGGAAAGCTTTTGGCTTGTTTCATCTCGAGTTAAAAAAGAGCAGAGTGAAAACTGTCAGCAATCTGAGTATATAAAAAACCCCTTTGCACACATGGCTAGAAATGAAAAAACAGGTGGAAATTTCAGTGCTATGAGATTTAGGTTAGTATGAAATTTTTGTCTTGGTCTTTCAAGAATAGCTTCAATAAATTCTCATGAGGTGACAGGAGTGAGGAGAGCTATACGCCCATGTTGTTTTGCCTTGTGCCGAAGTGGACATTTGTGCATTTTACAATAGTGCTAGTTTTAAAGAAACAAATGATTCTCACTCAGTTTTGGTAATTAATGCCATGGTGTTTTGGTTACCTGTTTCCAGAGAAAAGAACAATATCTAGGAAACTCAAAAGGAGGGAGGCACTGACTAGAGAGACAGTATGCTAAGTCACCTTCTTGTTCTCACAATTTATTACTGCTGTCTCTTCCTCATTACCTACTTTTTGTGAATTCTACTGTGAATTTGCCTCAGACATTATATATTAATCCTCAGAATTTTACTTGCTTAAAAACAGGTTGAAGAAATAGCCATTAGCAGAGGTGCAGTTATGGCTACATGATTTTAACTTAGTGTTGTGGCATCCCCTCAGTCATTGTGACATGGAGTTTTGGAGTGGCCAGGTCAATTTGTAGATGTTGATCCTAGAGCTAGATCCAGAAGGGGCTTAGGTATTAACACTGCAATAGGTAATTAAGAAGTTAGCTTGGAAGACATGCAAATTCCAGATGTAAAGTTTCATGTCTTCTTGGTCAGCACCTGGGTTTTCTAAAATTTTTCAGCATTAAAGCTTTTACTAGTCACATTACTAGGCATTGAAGAAATCTGATAGTATTTATCTGTTAATATTTATCCTTCCCTCTCCTGTTTATCCTCCACACATAAAATGTATTTTGTGTAACAGTTCAGAGTACTGTCGTGGTTCAAGCCCAGCTGGCAACTTGGAATCACGCAGCCGCTTGCTCACTTCCCCGCCCCGCCACTTCCTTCTTCCCCCTGCTCCTGGAGGGATGGGGAGGAGAATCGGAGAAATGTAACTCCCACAGTTTGAGATAACAGCACCCCAGTAACTAAGGTATAATACAAACCCCTACTGCTACCAATAACAATGATAAGAGGAATAACAAGGGGAGAGGACACAACCGCTCACCACTCGCCAACTGATACCCAGCCCAACCCGAGCAGTGATCTGGGCCTTCCGGGTAACTCCCCCCAGTTTATATACTGGGCATGACGTGCTGTGGTATGGAATAGCCCTTTGGCCAGTTTGGGTCAGGTGTCCTGTCTCTGCTTCCTCCTGGCTTCCCCTCCTCCCTGGCAGAGCATGAGACTCAGAAAGTCCTTGGTCGGAGTAAACATTACTTAGCAACAACTAAAAACTTCGGTGTTATCAGCATTGTTCCCAGACTGAAAGTCAAAACCACAGCCCTGCACCAGCTACTAAGAAGGAGAAAAAATGACTGCTGTAGCTGAACCCAGGACAAGTACTCACCTGGATAGCGGACCCACAGGGTATATGTTCCCATCTGGGAAGGAATTGTTTTTAATTTTTAGATGCCTAATTCAGGGCTGTTGATACCACAAGGCAGAAAAACACCTACAGTTTTTCTAGGTGCATTCCCAAGACAATACAGTGAAATCAAAGTCTTCGTTAATTCTCATATCCACATAGACACATACTTGAACAATAAAATCCAAATAGTGAGTGTAAATAGTGAACGCTGTTCATTGAATTACAGTGGAATAATGTAAGTATCATATATACACATCCCAAACCTTTCCATTATTATAGAAAAAGCAACATTTTCTATCACAATGAATACAACACTACAAAATAATAATTAAAAATGTATTTCCGATTACTAAATGCATAATGCATGGCTTCTAATTATCTTGGAAATAAGCCCTTTTACCATGAAGTGTACAGATGCGTTATCCTTAGCTGGAGAGTCTTCAACAGACGTACTAAAGAAATACTACACAATGTAATAAGCTGGCTATTTATACTGAGAATGAAATTCAGTACTATATTGTAAAACCAGTGTAGTTAAATTTCATTTGATTCTTTTCTATAGCAAGTTAATGTGATATGTGATATCAAAGTGGAATCTTTCTAGTCCACATTTAGTTATCTCTTCTGGCATCTGTAAGAAAAATATTTAACCCACACATAGCCAATGTGCTGAAGAGACGCTGGGCTTGGTGTGGGGTTTTTTGGGTTTTGGGTTTTTTTTCCCTTGTTCATTGTCAATAGAATTGTTTACGTTACACTGCCATTAAAGGCAATTTAAGTTGCCCAAGTGTAGCTGATGGATTTGCACAGCTGGAGAAAGAGACCTGGTTTGGCATCTGGAAGCTTTATTGTTTGTGAGGATGTGAAAATGTGGAAATTAAGACTGAAGTGTTGGTAGTCTGAATATACAACATTGTAGTTGCAAACTGAGCATGTGAAAGGTCTTGAGTGACTACAAGCAACTGTGGCCACTTTTCTGAGCAGAACTGAAATAATTCCATTAGCACTGGCATGATTTGAACCACTTAGAGTTCTCCTCACACTATGTATGTTTCAGATGTTATAGATCCAATTCTGGAATCCATTTATTATTAAGATGTTTGAGATTACTGAAACATTTGCTGCAAGTTTGAGGGAATCATTTCTTCTGAACCCAAGATTAAAATAATAGACTAGCAACAAGCCAGAAATGGTTGCTGCACCAGGAAGGCCATGTGACTTTACGTTTTGAACTGCAAAGGAAAGAAGAGGCCAAACTGTCCTGCAAAAGTCAGCTCATTGCTCTTACTGGGGTTAGAACTGATCTAATTGGTATAAAAGACTGCAGCTTTTAATTTAGTGTCTGAAAGATAAGAAGTTGTATGGCTGACACAGCAACCGTTTACTTACCAGTGAGAATGTAAAGAAAGACATGACATAGGCAGTACATAAACGGTAGCTAACGTCAGGTACATAGCAAATACCTTCAGTAGGGTTTGGAGAGACCAAGTCATGCCCACTGCTTTTCAGAGCTTGTGGTAGAAGCTGAAGGCTGTTTTTCTTATGGTTACTTTGTTCATCAATTCATTTTTGCTTTTATATCTTATTATTACATATATTTACAAGCATAGAATAAATTGAAAGAGTTTACTTGGTCCTGCTCCAAATTGCTTGCAGCTTAGTGATAACCTACTTAGTAAGGTTCCATGGGATATAGTCCTAGAGGGCAGGGGGGCCCAAGACTGCTGGCTCATATTCAAGGATCACCTGCTACAGGCTCAGGAGCGTTGCATCCCGACTAAAAGGAAGTGTGGCAGGAGGGCCAGGAGACCTCCATGGATGGATAAGGAGCTGCTGAGGAAACTTACAGGGGAAAAAAGAAGCTTACAGACGGTGGAAGCAAGGACAGGCAACCTGGGAGGATTACAGGAACATTGTTTGGGAAGCCAGGGACCAGGTCAGGAAAGCTAAGGCCCAGTTAGAATTAAATCTGGCAAGAGACGTCAAAAATAACAGGAAAGGCTTCTATAGGTACGTAGCAAATAAGAGACAGGGTAGGGACAATGTGGGCCCTCTCCAGAAGCTATCGGGAGAACTGGCTACCCTGGGTTTGGAGAAGGCTGAGGTTCTTAATGACTTCTTTGCCTCAGTCTTCACTAGCAAATGCTCTGACCTCGCCACCCAAGTCTTGGAAGGCCAACGCAGAGA
>NW_009917796.1:351-8732 GCF_000696875.1 Nestor notabilis | reverse complement strand
CTGTAATCTTCCCAGGCCGCCTGTCCTCATTTCCACCTTCTGTAGGCTTCCTTTTTCCCTCTAAGTTTCCTCAGCAGCTCCTTGTCAATACATGGAGGTCTCCTGGCCCTCCTGCTGCCCTTCCTTCTAGTCATGACTCAACACTCCTGAGCCTGTAGCAGGTGATCCTTGAATATGAGCCAGCAGTCTTGGGCCACCCTGCCCTCTAGGACTATATCCCATGGAACCTTACTAAGCAGGTTCCTGAAGAAATCAAAGTCTGCTCTTTTGTAGTCCATAGCAGTGAGCTTGCTGCACGCTTTTTCACTGTCCTGAGGATCTCAAAATCGACGATCTCAAAATCGACGATCTCATGGTCGCTAGAGCCAGGAAAATGAAATGAAATTGTTCTTTTTTCTGTGTTTCTTTCCTCGGTATTGTTGGTTGTGTTGGGACTTTTTTACAACAAATGACCAACAGGCCACATAACCTCAGGTTATGAGTTGCTATGATCAGCACACAATCCATCTGTGGCACATATGTTAAATTTCATCTTCTGTTTTACTGTTCAGTCATTCAGTAAAATTGGCATGGTCCAATAGCTGAGTGTGGAAGTACTCATTGCTTGAATTGGCTTTATCATTGTCAGTATTTGCAGCAAAATTGGCATGGTCCAATAGCTGGGCATTGAAGCACTCATTGATTGTATTAGTTTATCATTATCAGTATTCGCAGAAAGCCTTTATGCTTTACGCTTTAATTTCAGTGGCCTAAATGACTCTCATCATTTACATTCTTTTAGCAGAACGGACTTTGCTCTTACTTTATAGGAAGAGTATGGTATACCTAAAAGTTACCACAGATTTGTATGCTTTCAAGATATATAACATACAGCTAGTGCTCCCAATGCATTTGATTTCTTCTTGATTCATTTATTATCTTTTCTATGAGTTGAGGCAGTAGCCACGTAGAAAAATTTAATATATTCTTATTTAAATTTCCATATAAGGCATATTTATAATTCACTAAAGTACAAATTTAGGCTGCAAAGGAGGCTTTATCAGTCCAAAATAAAAAAAAAAAAAACCACCAACAAACAAATCAATGAAAAATAGCCTAAGTTTTGAATGAAGTGCTTTGCAATCTTCTTTTTATTGTAAAAAAAAAAGGTGTCTCTCTCCCATTTCTACTTCTTGCCCTGAAATTTCAAGTTAAATAGCCAGCCACCCAGGTTTAGCTTTCAATAATGAAAGTCAGTCATACATTTACTAACAAAACCGTTTTTCAACAAAAATCTGAGTTTGAATTAATATTTTTGCGTACAGGCATGAAAAGAAGGAAATTCTGTCTCTGAAAAAAATCCATTCATAGCTGAAAATGTAATGCTTGAGAATCATAATTGCTGTAATTTAGCAAAAGCCAGAAACGTTTTGGAAAATATGTCATTCTGTGTTGGTACATCTTATCTTACTTATTGCCTGTTTCTATCCCTCTTTATTGCCTGTGTCCATCCTAGGAATTTTCTTCTTCTGAATTGATGTAGTGATAGCATAGCTGTCATGTGTGTTTATCCATTTAGTTTGGATTACCCACACATCTATATATACAAAAGTATGTGCATTCTTAATTTAAAAAGTCAGGAGAGTGGGTACATGAATCCACCTGAATAAATTTAATATTCAGAACCTGAGATGATTTTATTATTCTGGTAGCAAAGTCTGTATTTCAAAGAAGTAGCTTTATGGCTAATGTTTCCAACCTTTCCTTTTTAAAAGTAATTTGTCTTGAATAAGGATAATTCACTACTAAAATTACTGACTATGCATGGCACTATCTGACCTTATGTAATTACGGTTTCTGTCCTCTTCATTCATACTGAATGAAATTCTTTACTCAGCTTTATTCTAATCAGTAATACTTTCTGCTTTCTTCAGTGTGTATGCCGAAGAGTAAGTACAATATGATCTAGACTAAACATCTAGTTTAATGATTCATTCATCGATTATTTGCATGGTACAAATCTTTTGTGTACACTGGAAAGCCCTGAGAAGTTTGGGTTCTTTTCGTTGGTTTTGGAAGCATGTCTCTTGGGTGTCTGTTTGTTTTTCCATAGTGAAGAAGTTAACATTGTGCTTTAGAATAAGCAAAAGGTTTTTCTTAAAAAAGATGATGGAATTAGCCTTAAAAATGGGCTTTTAAAGAACACCTTAACTTCATATAGTTAGGACATTCCCAGTAGTAAAGACAGGAGAAAGAAAATTGTGCAGAATCCTGTTCTTTGGCTGGTAAACAGTGACAGTGTGATTTACTGACCTTATTTTTTATCTCAGTTGGAAAGATATCTGAGTGACTGAAATACATATTACCAAGATCATCCCCTCTTCCTATTGTAGGAATAACTGTTTGTCAAGTATTACTTGACACAGTGATAGCATCTATCTCCTCCCCTACATGTTAATACAGGAGCGACTGATAAACCATGTATATTGCCTCCTCATCCAAGATGGAGTCTAACTGAACAGTAGTGTGACTAAATGATCTGAAAAAAAAACCAACAACCAAACAAACAAAACCACAAAAAACTCCACCAAAAATAAACAAGCAGAAAACCCCAAACAAATACAAATAAACTCCAAATGCACAAAAAACAAATCCCAAAAATATTGTCTTTACTAACTTCTAAAAATAGTCACAGCATTCATATCTCCTAGCATCTGAAATACCTAAAGAGCATCTTTTAAACACATATCCTGTCTGATTTCTCTCTCTCTGTACATGCACACAATCTCTCTCTCACATATACACAGATATATACATGCAGAACAGTCTTGAAACAGAACTGAATTCTTGTATTTAAAGGTCAGAAGCTTGGTGTTTTGGGTCCATAGTGTTGCCATGCTAAATTACTATACAACCACAAGAAATACGTGAGTGTTGGGGATGTTCCCTCTCTGGAAAGTCTGCAATGTTTTTAGGAGGTTATTGTTTAATTTTTAACTTGGGTTGCATTCTTACAGAAATGTGCTTGTATGATGTCTCCATCCTTCCCCTCTGCACACCTCACACACCCCCCCCCCGGCTTCTCTCTTCAGACTGTTTTGGATAAATAAGAATATTCTGAAAATGGTTTGGAAAAGTGTACTAACAGTTCAATTGGATATTACTAGCTGCTGATGAAATGGGGAAATCTGTGGATTAATAGACGAAGGATTTTTCTACTGTGCTGTTTATAGATATATTCCAGAAATTATCTATGGTGTTAAGCCCACCCCAACTTTAAAAAAATAAATAAATAAAATCTTAAATTAATCATCTTGTATCTAGTCCCATCTTTCTATATTTGAAAATTCATATAGACTAGCACTGTAGAAATGTTCTGGGGAGATGATAGAATGCTTTGTCATAAGAAATGCAAAGTAATAGGTTCTGAGGGATAGATAGATTCTTGGAAGGAAAACAAAGGTTATGTTGTTTCAATGAACATTTTTTTCTTCTATTCAAAATGTAACATTTCCTTTTTAGACACCTATAATACAGCCCAATTAAAAGAAGAGTGGCAGATTTGCTAATAGAGATTCCCAAATCCAAACTCAGTTAAGTTACACTTATAGCAGAATAGGACTCCGCAGTTCAAATCTCCTGTCTGGTTATCTAACATCAGTGAGCTTTAATCTCATTATAGGTACTGGGCAGCTTTTCTTCACAGAAATCCTCAGGTTAGCATGATAATGAATTTTTTCTGTTTTTATAGAATGAATTATTTCTGTTGGACCAAACCCTTCTTTTCAGGCAATGACTCAGCTTCTGACTGCTAACTTTGAAATACTTGAGAACATAATATAATTATTTTTTTTCCCTAATATCGATGTGTAAAGTTAAAGAACTAAATCTAGGCTGGGCACATGTAAGATACAGATAGATACAACAGAACTTATATTTCACCAAACCCCAATGAAGTCTGTGGGAACCACTCCATGCTCCTGACAAAATGTTACATTTACTTAAGTGTGTAGTTCTGCCATTTTTGTTGAAGTTCTCAATACTTCCAGGTTTCAACCATAACAGTATACACCCTGACTGCCTTGAAAAATTGTTCTGTAATTCAAATTATCTGGATGACTTTATTTCTCACTTAGAAAAAAAACACAGAATGCTTTCCTATTAGAGCTTTTGTGAGTAGTATATCTCATGTTTTTGAAATGTTCTCACTGTAGCCACAGTTTTCCCCAAGGCATAACAAGAAAATAATGCGTAATAGTCCTCTGTGGATTCTCAAAGTTAGAGAAATAAGTCTGGTCAAGATTACTCAATATTTGTTACATTAATATTTTATTTCTTTCCCATTGTTGTAATTCCCATAAGCATACCGCAAGCATTGAAAAGAGGCATTTAACTACTTTAATCTAGAGAAGAAAAACGAAGTGATGATTTCAGCATTATTACTTCAGCCACTGCTATACATGTATAACTTCATGACCTAACACATAAGCAGTTTACACTAAGGACATATAAACACTTACATAGTGTACATAGTGTACATTTGTATTCTAAAATCATGTTTTCAAAGTAAAGAGAATTTCCATAGAGAATAATCTCAATTACTATTTTAAAAGAGCCCCAAAAAGTAACAATTTAAACCAAGAATCTTAAATCCTCCTCTTACTTTAAAACACATAATTTTAATAAAACAAAATATTTCTGAGAATGATTTTTTTTATGAGGATCATAGGCTAAAATTATATGCAAAAGATATAATCACATAGGCCTTTTAAGCAATTATCAGAAAGAAGCTTTGTGAAGGGTCTTAGGTTGTATGATAAAAAACTGGTTTACATGCACACATAGGAGCGGAGAGTAATGCTTGCTGGGGAACCCAAATAATCCCCTGCTCCAGCTCCTCCCAGGACCATCACAGGAGCCATCACCCCACCAAAGGCCCATCTCCAACCACACAAAGGAGCACAGAGGCACAATGGCAGGTGGTGGAATCCTATTAAATCTGTCAGAGCAATAGGCATGCTGTCCTGGCTCCTCCCAGGGAGGGAAGCCTATCACAGGAGGGACATCAGTCCCATATCCTGGTCACAACTCCTATCATCATAAATCAACAGGAGAGGGTATTCTGATTGACTGACAGACTGAGGGGAGTCATTATCTAGAGGACTGGGCACATTATGGAATGGAGGGAAAGAACATTTCAGGACTGCACAAGACTTGCTATGGGATGTTTAAGGGAGGAACCAAAGGCAAGGAAAAGGAGAGATCAAGGTGCTTTGGAGAGTAACAAATGTGGGGAAAACAGAGGGATAAAAGGGGACAGCCATGTCAAAAAAGGTAAAATTTTTTAAAAGTAGCTGTACATCAAATAATTGTAGTTTATAAAGTAGAAGACTGCATCTATTGAGTTACCTGTGCTTCCAGGTAAGAATGCAAAATAATGAAGAAATCCAAAAACAAAGTAAAAAATAATCATCTGCCTTATTTGTAAAACTGGTAGGACAGCCACCTTTCTTTTTATTGAAAAAATTACTTTAATGTTTAAGCTATATTTTTTCTTACCTATTTTTGATTTTTCTGTCCTACTGCAACCAATCACAGTGATTGTTATGTATACTGGTATAAGAGCTTTGCTAAAGCACTACTCAGAATATGTCCTGTTTAAAAATCTGGCCACTAGGTATACTAGTTACACAAAAATATATTAACAAAGTTGCTAAGTGGGACATACAGGTAGACGTAATAAGGGAAACATTTATTCAGCGCAAAATGACCTGATGCCATATGATAGGTGTGCAAGGTAAGTATCCAGACCAGGGTGCAAGCATCATTTAATAAGTAGTTTACTGTTTAAAAAGTAATTAAAAAAATATGTAAGCATTCTGTTACTAGAGTGTTAGAGTCCTCATAGTGTTTTGCATTGCCACTGCAACACCTCTGTTAAAACTTTGTCATAATGCACATATTATGAATTTGCTTTGTAGGCGATAAACCTGTCTGAGTCTTTGCCACTGAATTTATCAAGCTAGTAACACTGGCCAAATTTAATCTGACTCTCTTAAAAGGAAACGTGGAATTTATAATGGAAAATAGTTCTTTCCTCCCTTGCCCCTTTCTTCCTTGAAACTTTGAGATAATATTTATTAAAAACATTTTATTAAAAAACTGAATGATAGAACAGATGTTAACCCGAATTTTATTGGATTTGTTATCAGTGAGGAATAAAGGAATACTCATACCTTTTACTCTATACTTTATAATGTAATCACAAAGCTTTAGATACAACCTATGTGTTTATACTGGTGAATGCCTAACATCTTCCTTAAGAAATTCTACACATTTTTGCTCTTGTCTGCTAAAGGCATTTTCCTCCCATTTGATTTATATTTTCACTACATAGTATGGAATATAGGTTGACACATGTTATACAGTTGGATACTGTATTTTTCAAATATAACTGTGCATCACTTAACTGATGCAGTGTTGGAGCGAAGTGTTCTTGCTTCCAGGATCAGTACTGTTCTGAAGTGGTTTTATGTCCTAAATGTTTCTAAGGTATTATAACATTGATGTTTTACACCACTACATTATATAATTTTCTGTGATACCATCACTTCAGAATTGCAGATTTCCTCACCACAAGATAAATCAAAGGTATTTTTAAATTAAAGACATACAGACAAAAGAATGTAGAAAACTAATGCAAAAAGTGTTCGTTCCTGAAGTTAAGTCCCTGAATAGAAAAATTAATTTTAAAGTTTTCAATATGAAATAAAAAAAATAACATTAAATACTCTGCCACTGTGTTGACAATTTCATGGAAAATAGTCATAACAAAGAAGCCCATGAGCTGAGCTATTTTGTGAGAAAATAAAATAGTTGCATTTCTAAGGGTTTCTCTCTCAAAAAATAAATGTGTCTCTTTAATGCAACAAAGTACTGCATTTTGTTTTGTATTTCTGAGATGAGTATGCCTGTTTGGCCTTTGAGATAAATTGATAGAGATGATACTTTTCTGATAGACTTGAAGTGCAACTTGTTGGTGGCTTTTCATTTGATAGACAGTAACACAGAGAACTGTGGGAGATGTCAATAATGCATTCTGTTATTTTTAGCTTAAAATGGTACTGTTACTGTCCAAATCTATCACTTGCACTTTAAAGCTATGTTCTGTAATGATATACGCGTGATAGGACTAATGAAAAAGACAAAATGGTATATATAAACAGAAAGAATTTTACAAAGTAGTTTGCATGAGAGGGTATACTGGATGGCATTAGCATAACTCATGTATCTGTTGAAGTTAACCAATAGGAACTTAAAAGTCCATTTTTGCTGGATGAAGGGATAAATATCTGTAGATGACATGAGAATATAGACTCTAAGTATCTTGGCAGCAGCACCTCTAATTCTAAGTAATAGTATCACTTTCAATAGCCTTTTTCTCAGTTAAGACAGAAGGAAATAATTTTGCAAGCAGATTTTATTTTATTTTGAGACAAATCCTTAATGAATGTTAGAAGTGGCCAAATGAAGCAGCCCAATGGCGATGAGACTGCTGCAGCTATTTTCCAAATTGGAACATCATTTATAAGACAGCGATTAGCATTGCCATAAAAATTTTTGAGGCCTCTTAAATCTTCTGGGTCCAGACTATAGCCCACAGTTCTGCATTTATTTGTAGATAACAGGAGTAAACTCCGCATATCTTGCATAATATTTTTGAATATTTTGGAAACTCAGTTTCTCTCCTTACAAACCATTATTATCCAAAAAGGTTATTAATGACAAATAAGAAGAGAATCTGAGTTTTTACGCTTATAAGCAACTTGTGGAAAGAAATATAGATGGAGGGTGTTCATTTGTATGTTAATATCAACTACTCTGGTGAGTTTATGTTGTAGTTTAAGCCCAGCCGGCAACTTGGAACCACACAGCCGCTCGCTCACTCGCCTCATTTCTTCCTCCACCCACTCCCGGAGGGATGGGGAGGAGAATTGGAAGAAGGTAACTCCCATGGGTTGAGATAAGAGCAGTCCAGTAACTAAGGTATAATACAAACCCACTAATACTACCAATAATAATGATAAGGAAAATAACAAAGGGAGAGGATACAAATGCTCACCACCTGCTGACCGATACCCAGCCTGACCCGAACAGTGATCTGGGCCTCCGGGTGACTCCCCCCAGTTTATATAGTGGGCATGACGTGCTGCTGTATGGAATAGCCCTTTGGCCAATTTGGGTCAGGTGTCCTATATTTGCTTCTTCCCAGCTTCCCCTCTCCCTGGCAGAACATGAGACTGAGAAAGTCCTTGGTTAGAGTAAACATTACTTAGCAACAACTAAAAACATTGGTGTTATCAGCGTTGTTCCCAGACTGAAAGTCAAAAACACAGCACTGC
>NW_009917796.1:0-310 GCF_000696875.1 Nestor notabilis | reverse complement strand
AGGACAGTATCCACCCCTTATTCCATACCATTCATGTCATGCTCAGATCCCACATTTTTCAATATACCATCGCTTTTGTCTCATATATATATATATGTATATACACACACCCACACCCAAAGAGAGAGATATCATTCCTTATTCCATAAACCAATCCCTATAAAGCTGCTGAATTCATCCAGACCATGATGTCAGGCTCCATCTCTTGTAACAGTGTTTCAGGGCAGGAGGGACGGTTGTGTAGTGTTGGGGTTTTGCCTGTTGCCGCCACCAAACTCATCTGATCACTGCTGAGCTCATCTGGTTTTGT
>NW_009917795.1:65665-72301 GCF_000696875.1 Nestor notabilis | reverse complement strand
ATTCTATGATTCTATGATTCTATGATTATTTTAACTTCTTCAAAATTCTTCATCTATATCAGAGGATATGATTAAAGGAAGAATACATTTTTCCAGATGCTTCTAAAATAAGCAACTCCCCCCTAGACTTTAAAAACCTTTGTATTTTGTTTGAATTATGAATTCTGCATACCTACATGCTCTTTGATTGCTTCCTTACTTTGTTTGCATTTAAAGCCTTTTTTAAATTTTCATGTATTAGTCTTTATCTGCAAGTACTTTAAAAACAAACAATGCATGCACACAAATGCAAATACATATGTACTGAAAAATAAAACCTAAAAGTGTTCCAAACTGGTGTCGTGGTTTAAGCCCTGCCGATAACTCAGAACCACACAGCTGCTCGCTCACTCTCCCCCTTCTTCCTCCCTCCGCTCCCAGGGGAGGAGAATTGGAAGAATCTAACTCCCACAGGTTGAGATAAGAACAGTCCAATAACTAAGTCCAGCTATAAAGAAGGAGAAAAATGACTGCTACAGCTGAACCCAGGACAACTGGTTAATAGTGTCTACTGATTCATAGAAGTGAAAAGCATAAAATGGCAGTGATGCACATAAACAGTACTGGGAAAATAAGCTGCAACCTAGCAATAGCCATTTCCTTCAAGATAACAACCTCCAGTTTCCATGTTGTGATAAAACTGGGATAGTGCATGCTTATTCTCTTTGTGTGTGCTCTTATTTTTAGCATGTTAGCACCATCTTGTTTGATATGAATCTGATCCTAGAAAAAAGACAGCTAAATTACATTAAATTATCTCAAATATTATATAATTGGAGAGAGATGATTAGGGGTTTCATGGTGAGATACTTATCATAACTGATACCCATCTTTATACCTGCTGTTATATTTTGAGTAGAATAATATTTCCTTTAGAAGACACCTGCTAAATATTTTGCAGCAATTTTATGTGTTAACATTCTTACATATAAGCTAATATAGGCAATTTTACTGAGTTCTTATGGAAACTCTTGCTGAGTATATACAATCAACATGATTTTATTTCCTATGCCAGTGTCTTCAACTTTTACAGTTCAAACAAAGCTTTCTGTGTCTTAGCAGCAGTGTGTATGTATTTGGAAAAATGGAGCTGAATTTTCAAAGTATACCTTAAGAAGAAGTGCAGTTATGAGCTTGAAATACACTGCTGAAGTTCTATGAAGTTTCCTAATGCTGGATATTGTGTTCTGCATGTTCTATGTATCCTCAGGGAGTTTTGAGACTGATAAAAGACAGAATAGAGAAAGGAAGTGATAAGAGAATTAATGAACAGGTAATCATTAGCACAGTATTTTGAGATGATTCTGGAGGTGAGCTGTGAAAGGAAAGTTCAGTCAGCAAAATAAAACCTAGTGTGCATATCTATGGTCTGCAAAACAAGTTATTTTAAAGTACGGTAAAAATTTTAAGTAAATTTGAGTGAAGCATCCTGTTTTTGCTTACTACAATGTAGAGTGACTATGAGGACTTACTGCATCTTTTTATAAACTGAAAGCTAGGATTTCACAGATTCTTTGTTTGAGATGGATGTACAAGAAAACACATTATGCGTTTAAGAGACACTAATTTGTAGCCTTTTTTTCTTTAATCTGAATGAAGCTGATGTGAAAATATTTGCCATCATAAACAGCAGCACAGATGCATGGTGAAGGGCATTCTTGACCAACAGCATCAGCGAGGCTGGCAAAATCTGAAGAAATAGTGCTTGCTAATGGAGTAATTCTGCAGAGGCAGCAAAGAGCACAAAGCACTTCTTGTTTCTGTGAGCTCAACAATATGAAGCAAGAAAAGCTTACTCAGTTTAAATAACACTGCAGCAGGTTAATTAAAAATAGATATGCAATATCCAGCCAATTCCTTCCATCTCATTCTCCCCTAAATTCAAAATAATGTTGAAATAATCAATTCTTTATATAAGCATGTTGATTAAATGGCTTTATGCTGCTGCTGGAAGCTAACAGATATGAATAAGGAGTTTAGAAAAATAATGTGTTAATGATGAAGAATTTCATCAATCATTTTAGTGATTCTGCTTAGATTTCTGTTTACAAATACGATATCTTTATGCTGTGAGTTTTAAAGAATATCAGAAGTAAAGGGAGACTTCAGGTGCCTCCAGTTTTGGAACCTCACTTGAATCTTAGTTTTCAAAAATAAGAAGAAAAGGGCATTTCAGAAAGCTGTGACCATGTTACATTAACTCTATCCCAGCCAAAACCAAGACAGTCACAAATTAAAAAAAATGAGAAGAAATGACCTTCTCCTTCTCCCCTCCATAATCATTGATAAGTTTTAAAATGTACGAAAAACTCTAATTGGAATATCTATTCAGTGTACCAGGTTCCTGAGCCTGCAAGGCTGTAAATAAGCTTGCTCAGGTTTGTACACCCGAATGACATTTGGCCTAACGTGTTCAAACCTTTTGAAGGGAATCAGAGGCAGGAATTTATACCAGATTAGCACCCCCTCAGGAAAAAGTATCTCTGATATGCCACAGTGATTGATAAAATACCACTCTGAAATGAGTAAGAATCAAAGTCATTTATTCTTAATGGAAAAGGATATAAAAATATCCAGGAAAAAGGACCACTTGGACAAAATATTCTAAATTATGTGTACGTTACTTATACGACACATGTATAAAAGGTGGTCTTCACAGTAAGAGAACAGCTTAACGGAGAAGCAGCTTTCTCATAACCTAAAATCCGATAGCATCTTTGGTTATCAAGAGTATCTGGTAGCCCATCAGCCCTACCCTAACTTTTCTCTGGAATTGTTCTTAACCTCCAAGGACAATAGCTGTTTTTCTTACCTGTTTTGCAGACAAGGAAGAGCAAAATGTGTGTGCTTTTAATGCAGCAGGCTGAACCTTCCTGGTTTATGGCAATCTGGAGTGTTTGCTCCATCTGAGAAAGGTGTGAGCTGAATATTATCTGCCTTTTTGCAGCACACTCAACTCACTACTTCAAAGGCAGGACTTGGCAGTCTGAGCTCTCCTACCATATTATGATTGTTTTCCTCAGACCAAAATCAAGCTGGCAGTTCTAGAGAGACTCTTCTCACTGCAGGTAGTGCCAATAAAAGAAGTACTGAGAAGTGACAGGAATAGCAGGTATGCCAGATCAGCCACATCATCAGCGGGTTGATGCATTTGAGCTTTTGTCGCACTCTCCTTTAACTGACCTCTGATGTCAGGAGGTGGCTGACGTCTCTGCCTCACTAATCATCTCTGACATGTGGCTGGCACTGGCAAATTTACTCAAAAGGATGTGCCTGCTGCGTTCTAGATTGGCCTTCACTCATGGGAGGGGAATAAGTGCTGTATATTTCGAATCAAGCCTCTAAAAATGTAATGAGTGCTTTATGTACTGCTCACTCTCACATAGGAGTCCTTTCTTCTTCAGACCTGTCTAACTCAAAGTACCACAATAAGTCATAATTTCTTCAGGGTGCTCTTGCAACTGATACTTTACCCTTTGTCTAGAGAAAAAAGATGAGTTTGTTCAGAAAGCAGCATCATTTTGGAGTATCCTAAACATGAAATCTTACATTTTCTTTCCAACAAAAATATTTGTATCATAGAATCAGCTAGGTTGGAAAAGACCTTTAAGATCATCAAGTCCAACCTTTACCTCAGCATTACCAAGTCCACCATGTCACTAAGGGCCTCATCTGCATGCTTTTTGAACACTTCCAGAGACGGTGATTCCACCACTTCCCTGGGCAGCCTGTTCCAATGCCTGGTCACCCTTTTGGTGAAGAAATTTTTCCTAATATCATAGAATCATAGAATCATAGAATGGTTAGGGTTGGAAAGGACCTTAAGAACATCTAGTTCCAACCCCCCTGCCATGAGCAGGGACAGCACACACTAAACTATGTTGCTCTGTCCAGCCTGTCCTTGAACACCTCCAGGGTTGGAGCATTCACGCTAAACCTCCCCTGGCAAAGCTTGAGGCCATTTCCTCTTGTTCTGTCACTTGTTACTTGGGAGAAGAGATGAGTCACCTCCTCTGTCCATCCTCCTTTCAGGTAGTTGTAGAGAGTGATAAGGTCCCCCTGAGCCTTCTCTTGTCCAGACTAAAGAACTCCAGCTCACTCAGCTGCTCCTCACAAGACTTTTGCTCTAGGCCCTTCACCAGCTTCATTGCCCTTTGCTGCCCTTCGATTTGCATTTGGAGTGCTGAGATGGAATCTATACCCCTTTTAAATCAAAATATTTCCCACAAATTTTATCAGAGGGAAGAATTTGTTACTAGTCTTTTTTTCCTTCAACTACTCCTTTTCTGAGAAGTTGAATGATTTTGAATGATACTTCCACAGAGAGCACCAAGGCAAATGATTTGTATACATGTTTCTTTCTTCTTGTCTCTGGTGAATTAGACAGTATCCTTCAACTGAAGTTGAGAATTAAGATTCTTATGAATTGTCTAGTGAATTTAGTCAGAAGTGTCTCTGTGTTTGTGCCATGTGGGAAAAGCTTTTAATAAGCCCTAATAAATCAGTAATCATGTGCGTGCATCTTCACTCTTGCCTGCTAAGACTGAACGGAGCTGTTTCTTAATTCCCTTTCTGCTAGCAAATCACAGCAAGGATTTGAAGTGCTGAGGAGGTTTCTTTATTCTGCATGATATAATCACTGAATTCCTTGATTAGTGTCTTTTCATTTTATCAATGAACGCTTCTCTGAATTTCAATTAGGTGTTTCCATTGAGGAATTTGTGAGAAAAAAGGTGAAGTGTTTCAGTAATTATGGTAAAGTGAAACAATGTTTTCCAGGTTAAGTGTCAAACACAGAAATATTTGCATTAAAAGTATGTCTAAATTTTTTAATATTTTGTTTATGTGTATTCATTTCCAAAAGCGTGATCATACATTGGCAGATGCCTAGTCTTTCCATGCCATTATAAGCTTGCAAGGAAATTTATGTACAGAAAACTGTTCAGCAGCTGCTCGGTTGCAGAAGAAAGGGACACTTCCATTCCTGCCTGCTGTCTCAGAAGCTGAAATGACAATTTTTTTTTGGATGTCTACCTGGTTTGGAAAAGAGCCAGCTAATTTGGAATCTTTTCATGGTGCAGACTTTTCAAAATGTACTTCTTCCTTTCCAACTAAAATTATGCAGGCTGAATCATTGGCACTGAGCATCTTAGAACAACAAAAGTAACTAGTGCCACACGCGGTGTTGATTAAAAGAAAAAATTGCTCTTTTGTGTCATCTCAAAGAAGGACTAAGTGGGGATAAGTTTAAGTGACAATATTGCATTTTGTATTCCAATTAAAACACAAATGGTATGTAAACCTGTTTGTTAGGATACAAAATATTTTTTTACCAGGTTTTGGATAAAATAACCTAAAATAATCATAGTGATATGAAGATTAAGGGATGGGTAGGGATTGAAAATAACAAATCATTGTGCTTCATTGTCACTTCTAATGCCTCATAATGAATGATATCTTCTTGTTCTTTTTTGGTGCACATGGTACTTAAGACTTTGAGTTAAATGGATCATGGTAGGTTGACTATTGAGTGTGGCTTATTGTCTTTTCCAGAGGATAAATAGAGGAGAAAAAGGGTGTGTGGGTGTGATGCAGAGATATTCAAGCTCATGCCTAGCAAACTGGCTGGAATCCTAAGAGAAAAGCCATGCTCTGCCTAAGCTGAATCACCCTGCAGGACTGGTGCTGTTTCCTGTAGAGTGCTGTGCTGTGGAGAAACATACTCCGTATTTCCATCAGTCTAGATATCTAGACAGTCAAGTGACTGAATAATCTGCTACCCCTGAACTTGTTTAATCCCTGCTTTACACTGAAATGAAGGTATTTTCCCCCAAACTAGATCTTACCTAGAGAAGTTAATCTAAGGCATCTATTGCATCTGGCATCTCACTATTTTAGAGAGTCAATAAGCAGCTGGTTAGAAGGTTCTCCATTGGCCTAATTTATAGAATGGTTTGGGTTGGAAAGGACCTTAAGATCACCTAGTTCCACCCCCCCTGCCATAGGCAGGGATACCTCACACTAAACCATGCGGCCCAAGGCTCTGTCCAACCTGGCCTTCAACACCACCAGGGATAGAGCATTTATGACTTCCTTGGGCAACCCATTCCAGTGCCTCACCATTCTCACTGTAAAAAACTTTCTTCCTTATATCTAATCTAAACTTCCACTGTTTAAGTTTGAACCTCTTACACCTTGTCCTACCACTAGAATCTCTAATGAAGAGTCCCTGCCGAACATCCTTGCAGGCCTCCTTCAGATATTGGAAGGCTGCTATGAGGTCTTCACACAGCCTTCTCTTCTCCAGGCTGAACAGCCCCAACTTCTTCAGCCTGTCTTCATACAGGAGGTGTCCAGTCCCCTGAGCATCCTCATGGCCCTCCTCTGGACTTGCTCCAACAGCTCCATGTCCTTTTTATGCTCAGGACACCAGAACTGTACACAGTACTCCAAATGAGGTCTCATGAGAGCAGAGTAGAGGGGCAGGATCACCTCCTTCACTCTGCTGGTCACACTTCTTTTGATGCAGCCCCGGATACGGTCGGTTTCTGGGCTGCAAGCACACACTGAAGCTGGCTCATGTTCAGTTTCTCATCA
>NW_009917795.1:33377-65643 GCF_000696875.1 Nestor notabilis | reverse complement strand
CAGGGCTGCTTTGAATCTCTTCTCTGCCCAGCCTGTAGCTGTGCCTTGGATTGCCCCAACCCAGGTGTAGAACCTTGCACTTGTCTTGATTAAACTTCATGAGGTTGGCACCAGCCCACCTCACAAGCGTGTCCAGGTCCTCTGAATGACATCACTTCTCTCCAGCGTATCAAGCGAGCCACACAGCTTGGTGTCATCAGTGAACTTGCTGAGGGCACACTCAATTCCATTGTCCATGTCACCGACAAAGATGTTGAACAACACAGGTCCCAACACCGATCCCTGAGGGACACCATTCGTTACTGCTCTCCACATGGACACTGAACCATTGACCACAGCTCTTTGCATGCGGCCATCCAGCCAGTTCTTTATCCACTGAGTGGTCCGTCCATCAAATTGATGCTTCTCCAATTTAGAGACAAGGAGGTCATGTGGGACAGTGTTGAATGCCTTGCACAAGTCCAGGTAGATGACGTCAACTGCTCTGCTGCTGTCCATCAGTCCCGTAGCCCCATCATAGAAGGCCACCAAATTGGTCAGGCAGGATTTCCCCTTAATGAAGCCATGGTGGCTGTCACCAACCACCTCACTGTTTTTCATGTGCCTCAGCATTCTTTCCAGGAGAATCTGCTCCAAGATTTTGCCAGGCACGGAGGTGAGACTGACTGGTCTATAGTTTCCTGGGTCTTCCACCTTCCCCTTCTTGAAAATGGGGGTTACATTTCCCTTTTTCCAGTCATCTGGAACTTCACCTGACTGCCATGATTTTTCAAATATGATAAACATTTAGACATTTTTTTATATTTTTATTTGTACCAAAATTCTTAAAATATTAGATATTGAATGAGTCTTTCTCAGCCTGTCTGGTTGACACTGTTTTCTTTTATATATATATATGTATGAACACACACATATATGTATATATGATAGTAACATTCATTCACTAGGGTACTAAAAGCTACAAAAATTAATGCTGAGCTTTATATTTAAGAGATTTATTTGAGAAATAAAGATCACTTATTTATTATACATGTGAACTGAGTTCAGGGGGAAATTCTCTCTGCAGAAATGCCTGGTAGTTGTGTTGCTGTAGTACTCTCCTCGGATATAAAAAACTGAGAAGCAGGTAGAAGGCATTCAGCATGATCATCTCCAAGGTGAACGTGCTGTTGCCTGGTCAATGGGGCGTATATCTGAGTTTCTGAGATTTTTATGGTATGTTATTAATAATATCTTTTTTTTTGGGGGTGGAAATAGTTATACATATCTAAATAAAATAAGAGTTTGTTTACCTTATTCATTTTGGCAATTTATGAAGCAGGTTATTATATTAACTTCTGTTTTTCCTTTGAAGACATATAAACGTGCTTTGTTAAAACCATCCCATCCATAGTCTAATCCAATATTCTGTTTGTTTAAATACCTGTGATGATAAAAATTTGTTGCTTCTCCAGAGTGTTTAAAAATGAGTAGAAACTCTAATCTAGATGAAAATGATTAAAGAAATGTCACTGGAAATAAATGATACGTAGTCTAATTAAACTAGATAGCATGAGGCCTAATAGTCCTAGACTAATTTAAGTTTGAAGTGGACTGGAGCATGGAGAGGTATGTGGTATAGGGGCTACATAAAATCTTGTTATTAATTGCTGAAAGGTTTTTCATGGTTGAACACTGTGAAGAGACCATGTGTGCTATGATTTTTCCAACTTTCTCATCTTCTAAAGAGACTGGGACCTCATAAAAACCAGTTTACCCCCTTCTGCATATGTCTAGATCATGATGAGAGAGAATTTAGCCTCATTGGATTAGATATTCTCCATCTTTTCTCTCAATAGGTACTCCTCTCACAAGTATGTTGTTTGGGTTTTTTTCCTGATCAAAGTGAAAGATCATGAAGGTCTTCTAAGAAAATTGGATAGAGAAATGAGAAGTATCCATTTAAAGAAATGTTAACCTGAGAAATGAGAAAAGAACCAGCAGAAAAGATGTTGTAACCAAAAGCCAGGAGCATATCCAGCTGAACGCAGCTGACAGATGAAGATTAATGAAGGACAGAGTCTGAGACTACAATAGTTCATTAGAGACTTTAAGCAATTTTTAAGGGTGGAATGAAAAGATCAAATCCAAGGGAGAAAAAAAAATCAAAAAAAAAATAGAAAAGAGTTGCCTGCAAAGAACTGTAAAGATCAGTGTAAAGAAGAACTTGACATTTATTTTAATAAGGATTGAAGCATGTTAGATCTCTGGAACCTGCGTAGTATCAATTTTCAGGACTTCACGTGTGTAAAGGAGCAGATTCTATGTAGTCATTTATTAAAAGCAATCAGATGCTGGTTCTCAAATATGATTTGTTGGTCTTGACCATCTTGAATGAGTTTGCCACATACCTGCTCACAGGTGCAAATTGTATATAAGTTCAGCTCATTTTTGAGCTCAACATACCAGATTTGCCCATTTCAGTTTCAAATGCCATCTGCCTCCAGATGTAACTATGAAATAACTATGTTGTAAGACAGAAATACCAATAAAAGAAAAAGAAAGGAAAAGAAAGAAAAGGAAAGGAAATAAAAGAAAGAAATATGAGGATGCTAGAGACTGCAAAAAGCCTGTTGAGATAATCCAAGGGTACAATAAATTAAACAAGTTTAATGAAGAAATAAAAGTCTTTCTTATACTTAAATATAAAATTTTAGGGTCTCAGAAGAAATTGAGAGTCTGAAAGTCTTAGAATTTAGTGTATTATAGTGGAATTTCCCTGAATAAAGTATATACAGAAAATCAACAACAATCTATATACAGTAAAACTCAGTCGAGTAGACACGTAAAATAAGCGTGAATTTCATAAACAATAAAACAGTAAAACAGGCTCTTAGAAATACCTCTAACATTTAATATGGGAAACCTCACATGAACAAATGTATATGAATGCAAGCATGTGTACTTGAGTACTTAGTGCCATGCAGTTAATAAATGCTTGTGTATGTCTTAAGGATTTGTTCCACACCAAACTTTTTTTTCAGCCTCACTAACAATTAGCAATATAACACAAACAATATTCTTCCTTCCTACCTTCCTCTGTCTCTGATATTTTTCTGTTTTCTGATGTTGCTCTGCTGAAGAATGAATAATGTTTAGAGGATGGATTGGATTCAGTGGTTTAGAACCTGCTGCAATGAAGATGTCGTTACACAGTTTAATTTAAAAATTGTTCCGTTTTCTTTTTACCGTTAAGCATACCTTTCAATCCTGTAGTTTGAAGCAGTGTCTGGGACCTAAAGCCTTTTTTTATTTTAACAGCACAGATTTTTGTTGAATTAGAGGTCTCATATCTTTCAGATTGTCTTCTATAATCTCTTTCTGTACAGTTTCAATGTAATTTTTAAAGGATGTTCCTTGGTGTATATTTACTCATTTACATTTAACGTGGCAAAGGAGACCACTTATTGTCTAGATTGCTGGGACAGTGATGTTGTCCATTGCTTTAGGTGGCATATACAAGTCCACCACTATGCTGATGTACTAAATGCTTCTCCATAAGCTCCATGCAGGAGAATGGCTTTATGAAAGAGCATAAGAAGGCTCCATTAGCATTGCCTTTCCTCCACTGACCTTGCTGCCTTCAAGTCTTCTTTCATGACTTCTCTTAAGCAATTTGAGATGGAAGGTCCATTGTTGGTAAGACATACCAAAACATCGCATTAGTAGACTTGGAATGTTTTCAGAAGCAAAAAACTACCTAAGTAAAATAAAGGCTAAAGGCAAAAATTGTGGAAAATGAGTAATGCAATACCCTTCATTCAGAAGAGCTGCTATATAGTTTGAGTTCCCTGAACAGCCGGCTAATGGTTATTCAGCACTCTTTCTGGTTCCAGTCAAAAAATTAACGGTGGACCTATGCAACGAAAATATACATAAAAACTTGGGGCAATGGGTTATGAATGTGTATTTTGCAGGAAACATTTATTTAGAAAACATCTATCCAGAACTTATTTGAAAAAATAAGAAATATTTGAGATTTTTAACGACTTTATCACTTCTTTCTTCCTTCTTTCCCTTTATTACAGAAATGTAAAAGTACAGGGACCAGTAGTATAGTAAGACTAAAATGGTACAACAGGATTTTCAGTTAGACTACTTCTATCCCCATCAAGCTGTAGAAAAGTTGTATAAATCTAGTGTTGCACTAGATTTTGTGCAATTTATTTATTTATTTATCTAGTATTGTTATTGCACTTTTGCAAAGCTCAAATATCTTGGAAGTCCGGGAGTGGAAAAATTTATGTGTGTGTGTGTGTTGGTGTTATTTGGACCATGCCAGTGCTCTTTTTTCTTACTTGCTTTGAGTTACATTCACAACAGAGAAGCAAGATGAACACTGAACTGTGATTGTTCTCCAGCAGAAAGCACAAAGGTTTCTTTTTTTTCCCCAGAAAATATTTCAGAATTAATTTTGATGTAGTGATTGTGTATCTAATTAGAAAGTTCTAAGCTGATCTCAACTGGTTTTATACTGAGAGCAAAAATCGTATTAAGGGATGCACTTTTTTGTTTTTTGAAAAAAACCTGCTGTCTTCAGGACACAAAATAAATGTTTTCACCATTGGGCTTTGTGGGTTATTCTGTACTTAGTAGCAGTGGAATTTAATGGTATTAAATCATGAAAACAGTAGAAAGCCTTTGTTCCTTGAAGGAAATAGAAAACTATTGAGTAAATAGCAAAGTGATTCCTCAGCTGAATTCAAAACATTGAGCTTATGTAAAAAATTATCACATGAAAAAAAAATTAATGCTGCATAAAAGGTTTTGTACAAAACCATTCTGCATTGTACTGAATCATCAATAGAAATGCTTTCTTTGTTTTCAGTAGATGGGGATATTGTGGATAATAATAATTTATGTAAAAATCTAATACTATTTCAATATGACAAAAGGAAAGAAATGAATAAATTTTAATAGACTGTCATTCAGGAGGGAATTCTGCTACAAAGATGTGGACTAAAAAAAAGACGAACTTCTTCCCTTTTCAGTAGACAGTCTGGTTGGAAAGTGATGCTCATTTATATGAAGTATTTTTGTTATAATCATGTCTTTTATGCTAACAGGACAGATAAGTCTCTCTGGGAATTTAATATAAAAAGGAACAAAAGTGACTGTCCCTAGACTGAGGACACATTAGTTTCATGGATGGCGGAATTTCTTTCGAAGTGTTAAACTTCAGCTGGATGGCTATCAAGTCTGCCTGGGAACTTCACAAGCGGTGTGCCTTTTACTGTGGGGCATCCCAGGCACCACATCAAGCAGTGATCTAGGGGTCCTGAACCCCTGTAATTGGAAGAAGGAAGCTTAGTGAGATCCAAGTTTAGGTGACTGTTCTTTTTCTTTTGCTTCTGTTGGATTGTAAGTATGTATACAGTCTGGTTTGATTTTCTGGGGAAAAAAAATTGTAGTTTTATATTAAGTCACTAAACAAAGGAGTGAGTGAAAAGAAAACATTACACTATTATGAGCTCCAACTACGATTTGAGCAAGGAAGCACTAAATTACATGTGATAAACAGTAGACATTGCTCTTATATCGATATCAACGCTGACCTGCAGTTGGAGAGAAAATGGCTGTAGCAGGTGTTTCTCCAATGTCCAATATTAATAAACCCCTAAAAAAAAAAAGTGGAAAGTGAATAAGTGCCTATTAGGTCACTGGTTTATTGATTTGAGAACTGAATGAAATTGTAGACCTGAAATACTTCATACAAGCTGTCTTTTTTGCTTCCTGTTTACTGAGTGAATGAGGAGTTCTGGTTCTGTAAGACCCCAACCTGTGCTTTGGGGATTTTGAGCTTATCTGTACTTAAAGTGTAGAGTATTGTAGGACTACAAAACGTAAGAATACTAAGGAATTATTTAATCAGTATGTATTTACCGCTGTCTCTGAGTTTATATTACATTACAATTTTGTAATTCTTTATACACAATTGTTATAGTTTTCATCTATACATTAATTAGCAAATTCCATGCTTATTAACTTCTCAGAACTATTGAGACTCAGAACTTCTCAGAACTTTGGTGAGACTCTGAAGGTACCACATGAAACTTCTCATCTGAAGAGTATGGTGAAAGGATTACAGTGTAAGTAATTAAAAGGAAGAGTGAAAAATGGTGTTGTTGCACCCATCCAGTAAAGTAAAGCCTATACAATAGATTGTTTTCACAGTAGTTGCAATGCCTATTGTCTGCAACTGATGTCAATAAAACACATCTTTTTTCATGTCAAATATCAGACCTTGGTGATGTGCCAGTAGTGCACTTGCCTTCATCTGAGGAGATAAATATTTGTCCACAGCTTGAATGGCACCTCTCTATTCTCTTCTTTCAAAAGTAAGTTAAGGATTTCATTGATCAGGCCAGCTCTGGATACAATATAGCTTTTTATAAGTGAAAGCAACTTTTGTACTTTTTGGAGTAAATGAACATTTTTATCATTAGTAATTGGAAACCACAAAAGATTCCAGTGTCCATACTAATAATTTATTGTTAATCTGAAACTTATGGTGAACATTTCTACAACATAAGTTTACAGATATATCAACTAGAGGGTTTGCAATAACTATAAAATAATAATAATAAAAGAAAATACAATATAGCATTTTTTTAAAGAATAAAATGGAGTCTGATATTGTCCAAAAGGAGTTTCTGATTTAAATACTAGATAAGAATTTTAAGTAAAAGTTGTATATAGCAACTCTACTTGTATATTCTGCAATGAAGAAATACACGATTGGTAAGAAGGATAGAGTTGTCTTCTCCCATACAGCAGTGTTTAATGTGTACTTAAATTTATGCAAGACAATTTCATATTTCCATTGGACGGCCCTAGTTTTATTACATTAAGACTTAAAACCATGAAAAGGAAATTCAAGACACCTGGATTCTGCTTTCTTGCCTTCTGACATGAGCAGTGATTTTCTGCCTGTATCAGCCTTGCATTCTCTTCTACATGACGGCCTTTGAGATATCTGCTTACTTCAGTGGATGTTGTGATCTGATTTGATATACAGAGTCAGTGGACCTAGTCGTATTGAAAGCTATTGTATTCCTTAGCTAGATATCCTTACAGCCATCTATTCTTGTACATGTGGCTTAGCATCATTAGGATCATGAAATGTGTTTTTAACAATGAAAATTCTGTAAGCAGCTTAGTTTTCTAATGAGAACTGAGCAAGACCAAAATGCTACTCGGCAAATATTGATCTGAACAATGTTTTTTTCCATGCAGAAATGAAGGCCCATGGAAAGAAAAGGAAGTAGGATCTAATTTCTAGACAGGTTGTGATTGTATCAGAAATTAGGAATTTTGTATCAAAGCCTAAACAAAAGCAGGGCATATGGTTCTCATAGTCTCTCCTAGTGCAAATGAGAGCTGCTCAACAAGTGAGTAATGGAAAGGACTGGATTACCCATGCATATTCTGCAGGTGACAACTTAAAGTTCTCATTTTTAAACCAAATGGTTGCTACTTCAATTACTAGTGGGTATCTATCTAAAAAGCTACTATTATAGTGTTTGGTTTAGATTAAGTATCATCAAAGGAAATTGAACTATAAGGAATAACAGTTCATCCAAATACATAGATGACATCTTGTTCAAGATATGCCTATTTGTTATTCAAATGATGGGTTTGTAATATGGAAGTAAATGACTTTTTAGTATGAAGGTAGAGAGAATTCAGTTCCTGCATGCTCTGGTAGCAGAAGAATCTGCACATATGGTAAAGTTGTCCTAAGAGCTGATTAAAAATGTATGTTGAAATGATCATATAAATTACAAAATACAAAAAAGCAGACATAGACAGTAACAGCAGGATATGTTAACGTAGACAGTGTCTTTTATAACTGTAGAGAGAGTATGGGACTTTAATTTTTCTTTTTTCACTTACCTTATACCAGTTTGCATCACTTCAAAGACAATTTTAAAAGGTGACCAGTGACTCTAATTCTGTATGCATAAGCATTCTAACATGGTATTTCTGTAATCCATGAGAGGGGGAAAACTATTTCTAGGACTTATTCACACATACTACCTGGGTGTGCTTACCATTAATGACACTTATGATTTACCAGAATGCCAGCATATTATGCAGTCCTATCTGAGAGATTTTATGCAAGTAGAGATGGCGGTAAAAGGGAGGCTATTATGAAGATGTAGTTCTAAAACTGCATTAAGTTGACAATGTTGAATGCTTCTGATAACACTATATTTTTGAAAGTTTGAGAGTCTTTACTTCTAATGACACATTAAGGACTCACTGTTTTCTGGCTTTCAGATTTATTTTGAAATACATTTTTAAAGGGTACTCAGCCTTAACTTTTATTGTTTGGGTACAGATTGATGCAGTATGAAATACTTGGCTGTGTAATTTTGGCTTCTTTATATCTGGTTTATTTGTTGAATGTGTCTGAATACAATCCTCTTTGTTTATGGCTTGCTCCTGCCTCATTGCAGGCATGCACAAGCAGCCATATGTTTTGAAGGCTGCAACTGACAAGAAGGGCACAGGAATTTCAGCGTGAAACAAAAAATACTAGATGAAAAAGTGTGGATAAAATAAACTCTGCATTGTGATAAAAGAGAAATAACATACAATATGCAGCATTTACTTGGAGGAATTTAGAAACTAGCAGGGAGGAAGATTAGAGAGTTTAGAAAGAATTACAAGTCTGAAAAAAGATGTAAGAGGATGGACAACACACCTCAGGAAGAATGTGGCTATATCATATATTCTAGGAAGACAAACTTACATGGCACTTCACATAGATATGACCCATGCCCTAATCAGGTGTAAGATTTGTCTGCTTGTATTCCAAACCATCTTAAAGCTCAGCTTCAGTACTGGATTAATTTGACTGTGTTGTTTCCCCAGCTTGAGCTAGCTCTGATATGTCCTAAGGCACAAGTTTTATTAGAAGCTTTTTTGGGATAGCAAACTAAGAGTGAACAATGTTCTTGCTTAGAGCCAGTAATAATGAAAAGCTTGATTATTTCCAATTCTTAAACTGTGATAGTTAAAATATTCTGTAGAGCGTTTGCTAATATTGTGTATGTTGGCCTTGCTGATGGAGAGATTTCATTGCCTAGCTCTGATGTATTTATTTGAGAAGAATTAGTATGGCTTCTGACAAGATTTTAAGGATATAGAGAAAGGAAATGTAGGCAAGCAGTGTTTCCTTGTCTACTGAGCAAGCAATATTTTTTATCTGGCATTACTCTGGTAAGGACACAAAGCCATTATGCTGGTTGTCATTAACACAATGTAAAATCTTCAAGTGCCCATCTCAGACTGGCAGACAGGCAGTGAGATTTCTGGCATAAATATCTGTCTGTGCTACAGGTCTTTTGTATGAAATGCAACAAGTGGCTTGATGTCCCTCTACATATCCCAGCAAAATGGGGAAACTACTACAATATGTCATTTGAGGGTATTTAGAGATGCATTTATTAGTGTATTTGTCCTAGCAGTTCCAATGAAAAAGTGAATACAGAATAAGCATAGTTACAGTAAAGCTGCCAAGCAGCAGTCATTGTGATTATCATCTTTAGCTATATTAGTCCAGGAATCTGGGAAAGTTCCTCAGAAGTGACATGAGGCCACATGGCAGCAGCTCACGTGCTTTAACTTACTTATACTGGTATGTTCCCAGTTGTCTGACAGTAAAGGGCTTCTTGGTAAAATGTGAATTTTGCTTTTCCTACTGAAATGGTGGGCAGCAGCCAGGGGGTGCAGCCATCCCCAAGGGTCTTGGGAACCCAGTGCAGAGAGCCTGCGTACGGAGCATTCCTGTCAGCCTGTGAACCACGTGTATATGTACCAATATGGTAAAAAATGTTTTTCCTCACAGGCCCCCTATTAGCTGTGTGGGTGAGTAAGAGCTGTGAGAAGTTCCTAACCTTTCCTTCTTTTTTGTAGGGATGTACCACAAAATGTGGTTTACGAGGGCCATCAGTCTTACTCTTAATGTGAACATCTTAATTTTGGCTCCAGGACCAAATAGGTTATTGATTTCAGATTAGCAAAAGCAAGAGAAAACTAAACAAAATATCTGTACAGGAGAGACTTTTCTTCCTCTAAAAAATTCTGAGGACAATGATGGGATTTGCTTTCCAGGCAGGCACTTGGTACTGACTATGAATCTGAAACTATAAATCAAACGAGACCAAAAATAATAAGGAAATTAAAGCACACACATATTCAATAATAAATTGAATTAGAAAAAAATAATCTTCACATGTTAAATACAAGAATTTCACAACTACTGAATTCACAGGTGGTTATATTGTATTTGCTTAAATGGCTTAGCTGTTTTATGTATAACCCGGTATATGATTTCACTATTAGAAAGTGACCTAAAGAAAAGCAAATAATCATTTTTATCACCACTGTAACTTAAAAGATACTTTACAGACTGTCACTGTGAAACACTCATGACTATCTTCTTTTCTCAGTCATGGATGAAATTGGGCACTATGATGCAAGACACTGGAACAGGTGAATGGAGGAATTTCTGTCTCTGAGTGTGCTAAATGGTCCTGAACATGAAATCCAAGTCTGGTCTTCAGATGAGGTTGTTGTGTTGAATAGTTTGTTATCCCTTAATGCAAAGCTAAAAATTCAGTAACTGGGTAGCTGAGGATTACAAAATAATCAGAACATGAAAGGAGGCATTAAATAGATAATTTTTTTTTAAAAATTGCATCTTTTCACTTTAATTTACTTTTTAAAAGCTTCTTTAAAAATATTTCATATGTGTTATGTATTTTTTTAACCAGGTTTTGCAAGAAGCATTTTGAGTGATTGTCTGAGCTTGACTTTATGGGGTACTACATAGAATGCCCTTTGCCATTCGCAAAATTGCAATGTTCTTTAGGTTGGTCACCCTATCCAACAGCTCCTTTGTTACCGGATATATATGAAAATCAGGTCTTCTTTCCCATGGAGTTAATCAGACAGAGGGATACTACTTATGCCTAAGAAAATTGAATTATTTTTGATTCTTTGTTACTGATACTTGTCATTTTTTTCCTACGAAGAATGGAAGCAACCATTTTCAAGCTAATGTGTGCTACTGATGCCTTTTCTGTGTAACAACTGGATTTCACAAAAAAAATTATATCCATTTGGTATATGCCAAAATCAGCACTCCAAAATATGAATACTTATACTGATATAGCCCTACCTTGGTTGAGAGTACAACCAATACATGGCCAGAGTGCTAGCACATATGTAAGTCATCATCTGTCTTAGAAGAAATATTGCCTTATGGTGTGACTGTGACTCTGTGAATTAAAAAAAAAAATGTGTCTTTTAATTTCAAAAGGACTCTATGACTGCTTTATACATCTCTGTCACATTGATTTTTCAGCAAAAAAAGGTCAGGTTTTTACAAGGTAGCATTTTTTTTCACAGCTTGCCTTCAAATTATATGCTGAGAAAAAATATGAAGGTATTTAATTTCAGAACGGTTTTGGGGTTTTTAATTAAACTGGTTTAGCTTGTTGGAACTACAGCTCAAGAAATTTTATTTTAGAATTAGCAATTACTATTAAGAGATTATATATAAAACATGAATGAAAGATGATCCTATTTTTTCCTATGGACTTGTTCACTGGCTGGAATACATTTCCATGATGCACTGTCTCCTCCTAGATTGAGCGTATTTGTTGTTTAGGAAATCTGTTCTGGATAGGGAAAATAGTCCATGATTGTTTTTAAGCAATACGTGCATTTTAATGCTGATCTGAATGCTCCTGAACAGTTCAGTAAGATGAAAACACAAGTCCCACACAAACAATTTGAAAAGATTGGCATGTTTTGCCTCAGTACAAAAATCCAAACCAAAATATCTTAACATCTGTTATCCTTTCTCTTATATTGCTTTTAGTTCCTGTGTTATTATTGTCGGCCTTTCCTTACTGTGTTAACAACCAACCTACCTTAAAATAAATCTTCCTCTTTTCAACTGCATAACACAGCAAGCATTCTTTTTTCCCCTAGCTCTCAACTGGAACTTTTGAAGAGTCTGATCTTACCCTTCAACCAGAAAGAGGAGGAGAGATCAAAGAACTCCGTCCATCATCTTCAGGTACACTACTTCTATAATTATAAACCATTCCATCTGTAGGTGCTGATATCTCTAAAGACATGCCTCTGAAAGTATTACTGAATATCTAGTTTCTTAACACTTCTGTAGTGCTGCAGTAAAATCTGAACAGTTAAACCACATAAGTGAGATAAAAATAAAATTCAGTATTCTGGAAAATGTGATAACTGTTTGTGCTAGATGGTTAAGAAAAAAATCATTATTTTATCAGCCCGAAAACACTTGTATGTTCAAGAATAATTTGGAGCAAGTGATATGGTATTCATACAAAATCTTCCAATAGTAAGAAAAAATGTTCTGGCCTGTTAGAGCAGAGACATTTTGACAAGATTTGAAATACAAAGATGAAATAGGTTTACAAAACATGTCTTCAAAGCTGCTTGCAAATTTTATAAGGAGAAATTCTCCTTTTGCTTTAATGAAATATGTGAAGTTTCAAGGTCTGTCTGATTATTGCAATTGTTATAATAGGAAATTCTGCATTCAAACAAGTGATGACATTATTAAACTTCTTCACACTTATGGCTATTTTCAGAAGAGGAAGTGTAATTCTAAAGTTTTTAATAAGTTATCCTTTGTTTTTACACTGGTCAGCCATGCATTCAATACTTATTTGGTGTATGGTGGGTGTAGAAATCACATAACCATTTAGCATATCATTAAAGCAGCAATAACTAATCCTTTCAAATAAATTTACCTTAGGTTTGCAGACTTAACTCTCTACATTAAAATAAGATTAATACAAAATGCAATAAAATAATAAATCAATATGGCATTGCAGTGCCAAATAAAGGTAACAGGTAAAAATATTATTTGCAAAAAAAAAAAACAGTGCTAGAAACTGAGATTGTAAGAGAACCTTCTGAAAATACTGATGAAAACCAGCACTGAATTAGAGAAAACCCCTCATAGTTCCAGAATCAGTCACATAAAAGAAGAAGGAGGACCTTTATGAAATGTATAGGAAGAGAGGAAGGATGAGAAATTTGCCTCCCATAATACTAGCAAGATAAGATACTAGGCAGAGGTACTGAAGATGACATCTTTGACAGGGCATATCAATGTTCCCCTCTTTGGTCTTTACCTCTACATTTAGCCAGCAGCACTTTGTGAGTAACAGACAACAGTGAAACCTATGGAGCTCCATCATTAGTTTTACTAGAGCTTCTTTGATGTCCTGAAACAAATAGGTACTGAAGAAGGCAAAATGGAGGTGATAAAAGGAATAATGTAATTTTGTAGATATATGGCAAAAGCTCCTTCAAGCAGAGAAAGAAAAGAGGTAGCATGAAAATTTTTTTTGACTGACTAAAATATGGATGTTTTCATAACTTTGCTGAGATACAAAGTAGGGAGCCAGTGAAGAAAAGCAAATATAAAAGTGACTTGGTCACAGCAACAGGATGCAAATTTCTATGAATATTTGTGGAATAATTTTATGCATTTTTAAGCCAGGGAAAAAGGTCAAGAAAAAGGTGAGGTCCATACTAAAGCTACACATCTGACTGAAACAGGATTTTAGTTAGTTGAGCTTCCTGTCTGTTGCTGCTGTGTCTACATTCAATGTTGCCTATGTATCTGTCCACACATAGAATCATAGAGTCATAGAATAGTTAGGTTTGGAAAGGACCTTAAGATCATCTAGTTCCAACCCCCCTGCCATGGGGTCGCACTACACCATGTTGCCCAAGGCTCTGTCCAACCTGGACACAGTTAAGGAGTGGCCTAAATTGCAATTGCAAAGATGCATTGAACTGCAGAAGGAAGATTCTGGGAAATATTTCTAGGAATCAGGTAATTTGTAAGGTTTAAAAAGTAGATATTTCACACTTATAACTATGGAGGAATTAGTGTTTTGTTTCCTTTTCTTTGAACTATAAGCTGTTAATTGCCCTCCTCTCTGATTATATGAGTCTTGGAAGCATAGAAAATCAACTCAATTTCATACCTCTAATCCTTGATTTCCTCAGTATTGTTTCTACTTTTAATCTACCTTTTCTGAGTAGAGTGGGTCACATGAGACCTAAGAGACAGGATAAAAATGGTCATCCCTGTAGGTAGGAGTACAGACTCACTTCTAATCACTGAATTTCAGAAGATTTTAAGCCGGGAGCTTTGGGGAGTTAACAGTGTAAATAATACCCCACGAATGATGGCACAAACTTGGTCACAGAGATGCAGAGAAATAACCTCAGCAGCTAAGGGTTTTCTTTTCTTCCACAGTGGGAAAGGCTGTATGTTCGTGCTGTCCACAGTGGTCAGCAAGATAGTCGGGAAGGTCTAAAAGAGACAAGGGAACTCTGGTTTTGGCAGCCTGATATTAAGGGAATGTTTTCTTAATCAAATCATGTTCTATTCATATTTGACAATTCATGTCTAGAGGGCAAAGCAGAGCATTATTGTAGAACTTGATGATTTTTCTCAGGAATAAAACAGGCAAGAGGAGAGAATGCGTCAAGGGAAGGGGTCTTACAGAGAGCCACAGAGCAAAATGGGGAGACAGGTGGAGTGTGGTAGGCTGTGAGGATCATCTTCCAAAAACACTATGGATGAACATTTTGAGAACAGGAGAGAATGGAGAACATGAAACCATATGCACAAATGATTGGAGAATTTTGCATGCAGGTAGTTGCGTGCATAGATTTGTGACCTGACTATAATCTTGTAATATCAGTGGTAAAACTTGCATTGATTGTTATGATCAGTCATCAGTTCATTGCCTGTATGTGCACGTATTAGTTTTTGTACCTTTAGCATGCATAAACACAACTACATGAGTCTTAAAAAGTACAACTCATCTTGATTTTTTGTTTTCTACTCATGAATGAGAATAAGTGACAGAGACATTTATACACAGCCCCAAAAAGCAGGCATGCTGGCAATTCCTTACTTGGACAACAAAGATAAATGCTCTCAACTTCATACGAAATCAGGAAATCACTTGCCTTTAAGCCATCCAATCTAAGGATATTAATTATGTATTACATCTCATGAACCTTCTAAATTTAGGTAGCCTTGCAGGGACTAGTGTGATTTATTAATATACTGACAAATAATTAGCTGAGAAATGTTTCATGTATATTTCATCTGTAGCCTGAAACTTCAACCTCTGCCACTTGGGAACATGAAAAATCTAAGGGTCTGTCTATCACTTCACTAGTTATTGAAAACTCACTTTTTTGCCATTTTGTATAGCTAAGATATAACACAAAAAGCTGATGTTGTTCAAAAGTGATGTTTCAGCATCCCTATGATGATGGTGTAAGTAACGTCATATATGAGTGAAGGGTGCTTCTGAATCGGTGCAATTAAAGACTGCTAATGAATAGAAGCACCTGGTTATGGTTCTTGGCAACTAATGCACTTGAATCAATGCTGCAGCTACTTGAACTGCTGTTATGGGAACAAAAGAAGCTGTTTTCAGTACTACAGCCTAAAGCCTTATGACTACTTTTACTGTAACAGCTATTAAAAGGATTGCAATTCAACTTCATTAGCAAATAGATTGTTTTGAGCAAAGATTATGGGGTCCAGAAATTGGAGATAGGATTGTCAAGGTAATTTCTGTAGTGTAGAAGGAATCCTGGAGCAGAAACACTTAGCCAGTCTGTAAGCTACTTATTAGGGGCATCAGCATCTACAAAACTTCATGTGTACCAAATCTGCATAAAAATTAATCTTTTAAATTCCTATGTTAGAAAAATTTGAACAGCACAAAGTTGATTACCGCAAATCAGAAAATGTGGAGCTGTCATTGCTTTTGTGACCTGCAGAAATGTGTATCCCAGTTAAAATTGTAATAACTTCATTTTTTTCTTACAATTTGTATTTCTTATAGATTGTTCTTTCTACAATCTGTTTAATCTGTACTTGCCTTGTCTGGCTCAGCCGAGCCACATCTCTCTTACCACCCCAGTTACCCTGTTCACTGTTTCACTTCTGGTTGCTCCTACTAGAGGCAGCTGCATAGAAAGCCATATTCAGTCTTTCATCCCCAAATTATAGCATACTGGGTCAGTCTGCAGAGATTCAGATTCCTGGTGTCTGGGAGCTCTAAGCACATCCAGCACCCTCAGTGCTAGGAGCTTCATTTTAGCTCTTTGCCAAGCTCTTGATAGTTCCTCCACAGCGCATTCGTAGACTGAGGATTTTCAAGCTCATAACTTGAGATAGAAGTATTAACTGCATCTCAGGGGTGTATTTACTTTAAACTATAAAAACAGAACTCCTGGCAGGCTCATGCAGATTCAGGAAAGAATGACAGCATAACCTTGGAAAAAAAAACTAATGTCAAGGGACTAGTATGAAGTATTACTGTAAGTGGTTAGCAAAATGGCAGAGGACAGGGGAAAGATTTTTTCTGACAGTTATTCTCTGTTCGTTGCTCAACCTGTAATACATTCTTCAATCTAAAATTCCTTTAGTGCTCATGGTCTCAGTATTTGCTAGTCACCTTCCTCCACTGTCATTCTTCAAGCCACAAATTTCTTATAGGTGACTGCAGCAGTTCCGAACACAGATGCAAGACTTGGAAGTGCTGTTTCCCGTTCGTATTGAAACAAAATAATTAGCAACCACTTGCAGCAAAGTGCTGTAAATAAAGTTTGTCTCTTCATTTTATGTCAGCTGCTGTTGCCCAGCCAATATCACTGCCAGTAAGTATTCAGACCTTCACGGAAGGATATATGGGAAAAAATTAAAGATAATTTTTTGTTTTCAAACCAAAGTCACAAGGTTCTGATCAACTTCCTCATTGAAACTCTAGCAAAAACAAAATTCCAGATACTCTAACCACTGAAAATTGCACCCAGGCTGTGGTTAATTGTGATGAGTAACAGAAATTACTTCCTAAAGAACAGAAAAAAGTGTTTTAGCTTAATTCTGAAGATTTTAGCTCTAGAGAGATGTCACCTTTCTGTAAAAGAGGTGGGCATGGGCATAAGTTTAGAATATGACATTCTGTTTTCTTAAGAGTTTTCTAAATAAACAGATTCTAGACTGCTCTCAGTTACTTTTTGCTATTGATGAAGTTTTCCTGTCCATTGACTACCTCTGATGTTAAAAAAAAAAAAAAGAAAAAAAAAAAGATTGGTATGGTGAACAAGTTCCACTATAGTGTGCAAATTGTGCGACTTGCTTATGGGGGGTGATAAATATTTGGTTACTAATGGAGAGACCTTAATAAAATTATCTTATGATAAGGATGGTGGAAGTTCATTTTCCTTCACTATTTCCTATATAAACCAAATTAACAGCATTTTTACAACCTCCTACATAGCAGCATAGGCTACAACATTATGTGTTTCGTGTTACATGTATTAATAGGATTGTGTTAACCCATCAGTACTTTATAACCTTTTCTTTTTTAATTACTTTCCTGAAAACAAACCCACATATGCTACAAATAAGGTCATAGGTAGTAAAACATACTCAATGAAAAAGCAAGTCCAGAATGCCTGGATCTGTTTTACTGGTGAATGCTGTTGCTAAGCAGACACTGGTGTCAAACTCTGCGTGTTGCAATACCCAGGTAAGAACCCTGGGAGGACGTGTGTGTCTGTGTGTCTGTGTGTGTGTGCTTCCATGTATCTGACAAAGCTTCCAAAGTTTTGGTTCCCTGCTAAAGGTGAACTGTCACTGTTGTCTCGTTAGAAACATTGCTGCTTGTTTTGTGTGAAATGGCTCTCACTGTCTCAGAGAGACAGAGTTTAAATAAGTAGATTAAACCATTTCATACTTACAATAAACTGCAGGGAAGCTTCCTCTCTCTCTTCAGAACAAATACCAAGAAATTCCACTGTAAAAGGATACAACCTTCATTTTAATTGTGCAAGACTCTTTTAAAAGCTAAGCTCAACTCTTACTTTTCAATGTTCCACAAACTTTTAAACAGAGACATATTTCTGAAAATCTGGCACTTTGATGTGTCAGAGGCACCATTGACTTGCTCTTCAAGGATCAGTTTCAAATGTTAGTCATTATTCTGCCTTTTTCTGTTCTACTTTGCCTCAGCTGCTAAAGCTACTAAACCCTTCATCACATGCCTTTATTGCCAAGTTGCTATATCATCTGGAGACAATCGAAAAATAACTTCCAATTAATTTATGTCATCCTCTTAAGAATGTCTAATTTCTGCCACAACAATCCAAAGTTGTGCTTAAGTCTTCTGCTGCAAATTAACAGAGTCTATGTTGCCTACTCCAAACTACTATGGGAATTTACTCTTTGCACTTATGATATACCCCCAGTTTTTAACTTTTACATGTACATTTCCTGGCAAAGGTTGCTTTTAATGCTTGAGCTGATAGTCCTACAGGTAAAACTCTTATCAACTGGTGTATTTTCAGTACTGTCATGTCTCAGGACTTGACAAATTTTATCTTGTTTTCTACTTTGATTTTGTCTTTGCCTCCTGTCCAATAATCCACCGACTCTTTTATACTGCATGAAATTGAAGATGGCATATTTTCTTTATTATTCTCCTACTTATTTTTCATTGTCTATGTAGATATCAACCTCCCTTCTGATCAGCCCTCAATCTCAACCCTATCAACCAAGAGATAATTGTGTTTAACTAGTAGCTTTTCTCTCTGCTGCCTTTCACAGGACTTTATCAGAATAACCCCTGAAGCTACCTCGTTTAAATTTCTTCTTGAATTTCCCTTTCCTATAATGCACCCAGAAATTTTACAGCACTGCTCACCATCGCACTAATTACTGACTTAATATTTCCATGCATTCCCCTGGCAGTCTGTATCCATCTGCTGTATCCCACCTTACACTCAGCTTGTAAACTTTTGAAACTTCTTTGTGACATTCTAGATAGTCACCACCTTGTTCTGTGTTTTTACAGTGTTGCTTACAATGAAATCACAGCTTGTGACAGAAGCTGCAGGCAGGAATATAATACCAATAGATAATAATTGGCACTGGACAGATAGTATACTCCTGCAAAGAAGGCTGAAGTTACATATGTAAATCAAAATGTGGCATACTGATTAACAAGCAACAATTAGGTTAACTAAATTTCTGATTAAAAGTCTTTTAGAGGTCATTTATGAAGCATGAATCTACATAGTGCAAGATTGGTATTCCCATTTGAAAGAGCAAAGTTAGACTCACCTTTTCTGTAGCTTGCTACAGCAAGTTCTTAAAAATAGAGGACTAAGGACCAGTCACCTAACTTTGCTGCTGCTATTCCTGTATGGCATTGTCTGCATAATTCTCTTTCAAAACATGTTTCTCATTTTCTCCTGGGCCTGTCCCTGTTCAGTGGGTAGGACATGAATATTGACAGTTCTTTGGGTATGATGTAGGATTCTGTTGAGGAATGATTGCCAGTTGTCCAAAATTCACACCTGCATCTTATAGTTGGCTGAAATTCTTGGAAATTTGTCATAAAATGATCTAACTGTGATTGAAAATTAGGATAAGAGAGGTATAAATAGCATCACTAGTTTACAGTGTTTTCTTTATCCTATGACATCTACATGTCTTTGTATATGGGCAGTGCAAAAAACAGCAGAGTGATACAGAAAGAGCTTTAAACAGTTTGAAGGAAGCAAAAGGGTTTGAGAAGGATAATTAACTGCAAGAGCTCATTTGCTTTCTTACTGGTTGTGAAACCACAAGTGTTAAGAAAAGACAGAATTAAGATAATCTATTCAGCCTTTCAGTTATATTGCACAGGGAAAAGAGAGACAACAAAACTTAAATCCAAACTCAGCTTTGCAGAAGGGACTCTAAAAACAATATGTGTATTTCATAAAGCAAGAGACAGTGCTGCCTGCCCTTCATCCTTACTGCCTTGGTGGGTTGACATGTAATTGATGGTACAGGGCCTCTCTCCTTTCATGGTACCATGAAAAAAAAAGTTTAAAGGAAAGTGAAGGGAAAGTTCTGTACCAACCTAACTCGTGTGTTTTTCTTTTACTTCTTAAAAAATTCCTTTTTAAGTTAAAGAAGAACCACTATGACCTACTCTAACTTTTTAAAAGGCATAAGGCTTTTATGAATTAATAACTTTTTAAAGACTGGGACCTGAGACTTAACTAGAAGATATCTTTTTGAAAACTATTTATTCTTTATTTTAAAATTCTTAGCAACAAGGAGTCTAATTTATCTATGATATTTTTTCATACTGTTAATAATTAGATCTATCTGAAAAATATGAATGTTTATTTGCCTTTATAGTAAAGATGAAAATTAAAAATCCTTTGTTTTGATTTGTTTTGTTTCATTTTGTTTTGTTTTGTTTTGTTTAATTTATTTGTGAGTCTAATCAACGTGGCAAATTCCAGTAGGTCTACAGAACATTGGAATCTGATAGCCATTATTTTTGTTTGGATCCTTTAGGTTGGTAAACACAACTAAAATAAAAGCAGAAGCAACTTGTTTTGATGTTATATGAATAAACCAACTTGGTTGGTTTTGTTTTTTGTTGTTTTGGTTTTTTTTTAAAAGATAGTGAAATCAGTGTGGCTAACTGATCCATTCACTGGAATAAGATAACTGTTTTTTAACAATAAGAATACTTCTTACCACTGTAAAAATATTCAGCTGTCATCACTACTAAGTTCAATGTGTCATCAATTCAGTATTCATCATATGTATGCATATACTTGCATATGCTAATATATAAACTGTGAATAAGGTAACATGAAGTATTCTTTTTTTCAGCAGAACAAATGCATGGAATTATTTTACTTCATATTTCTAGTCCATTTGTCATTCTCCAGTTATTTTTGAGTTTTGAACACTGAAGCTGGATGCAGCATTTTAGTAACTTTCATCTTAAGGCAAATACAAAGGTAGTAAAACTCTGTACCATGAGTTTTAATTATTCTTCAGAGCCAATTCTTACCAGCATTCTCAATTCTGTAAGTACTTCCTACAATAAAGTTAAACTTTGCCATAATGTCATGAAAAGTTTGGTTTTAGCTACCTGACTGAAAAATGAAGACCACTTTTTATTTGTTACCAATTCTCTTCTGGTTTTATGTCATTGGAAAATTAGCCAGTAAGGATTTTATGATGTTTTGGTTGCTAACAATCTTACAAACAGAGCAGAATCAGGAACTGATCCCTGTGGGATCTCTAAGGTGCACACCTGCTCACTGAGGAGTCTTCACTCTGAAATTAATTATACTTTCAGATTTGCTGGTTATTCAAAGCTGAATGTGTGTAACGTGTACCATGGTGATTTTTAAGTCTTCTGGCTTCCTACTAATATGTCATGCAGTACCCAGTCAAGCACATTACTGAAGTCTAATTGCATTGCACTTAACCAATTTTTTCATTTCGTCAGCTATTATCAAGTTAGCTACATAAGTTTAATTTTAAAGTATTTTTTTATGTCTTCATTTTGTTAAACATGGGAAAGCAAAGAGTCTGCCTCAGATACAGTCAGTCTCAGTGTATTTCTGTTGCAATTAGAAATTGCTTAAACCACCAAATATTAGCCTTTCATACAAAATTGCATGGTTAGAGCTTTAGGCATCTGATGCGCACCTGGCATCTCATTTTAGTGTGCAGAGGTATGTGAGAAAATACGATGAGATCACACCACTTTATAAAGCTAATTTACCATGTCAGTAGATAAAATCTAGCTGGCTTGTCACCTGCTTTGACATTCATCCTTCATAAGAAGTTCTGTTTCAGAGAATGGAACCATTTAATCAGGAAGGTGTCTTCTGTGCATTACAATTTCAGTACTGAAACTCACATAGACTAAAAGATTCAAGATAATACCCTTGAGGTCTGTTGCTGCATATGAGCAACGAATATAGGAAACAGCACACAGCACAGCTGCTGAAAACTGAATCAGTTTTTTAAGCTCAGCTGTGATAAAAAAAAATTATTAAAATTTCTTTCAAAATCTGCTCTTGCATATCTTTGAAATTACAAACACTTTTTCAGACTTACTATCTCAGTCTGTTTTACCAGAAAACAACTTTCTGACTTGCAGGCTATTTTATTATATTTCAATTTCCCATATCAGTCACTTCTTTAATATTGAAGTTTGTCTTAGTAGGAATGTTGGCACTCAATATTTTATTCTGTCCTATATTTCTTCTCATATAGATTGCACTATAAGGCATCTTTGTAATAGAATAATAGTTTTCCATCTCCTTCCTCAAAATTCCTGTATTTATCATTACTTTTATTACCATCTGTCTTTATTTTTTGGCTGTTGCCTATTAAAAAGACTCCCAGAAATTCTGCTCTGCAGTTTCTAAGTTACCATTTGGATTTACCCTTTTACCCTAGCTGGTAGCATATCTGTAATGTAAAATAACAGCCTTCTGTCCTTGTCCTGGGTTCAGCTACAGCAGTCATTTATTCTCCTTCTCAGTAGGTGGTGCAGTGCTGTGTTTTTTGACTTTCAGCCTGGGAACAACGCTGATAACACCGATGCTTTTAGTTGTTGCTAAGTAATGTTTACTCTGACCAAGGACTTTCTCAGTCTCATGCTCTGCCAGAGAGGAGGGGAAGCCAGGAGGAAGCAGAGGCAGGACACCTGACCCAAACTGGCCAAAGGGGTATTCCATACCACAGCACGTCATGCCCAGTATATAAACTGGGGGGAGTTACCCGGAAGGCCCAGATCGCTGCTCGGGTCGGGCTGGGTATCGGTTGGCGGGTGGTGAGCGGTTGTGTCCTTTTCCCTTGTTATTCCTCTTATCATTATTACTGGTAGCAGTAGTGGTTTGTATTATACCTTAGTTACTGGAGTGCTGTTATCTCAACCCGTGGGAGTTACATTCCTTCGATTCTCCTCCCCATGCCTCTGAGAGCGAGGGGAGGAAGAAGAGAGGAGTGAGCGAGCGGCTGCATGGTTCCGGATTGCCGGCTGGGCTTGAACCACAACAGTCCTCTGCTGCCTGCAGCTGCTTGATGTAACTCCAGTTACACCAAGTAACCCCACACTGAATAGGAGGGCTGAGAAATCAGTCAGTGGAAACTGAGTGACACAGGTATGGTTGGGTTTGGATGTTCTGATGAAATCAGCAAGGTTTTTTTTTACCTAAGATCCCAAGATGAATTTTCTAGTGGATTTTTTTTTCTTTTTTTGGTTTGTGTTTTTTGGGTTGTTTTTTTTTGTTGTTGTGGGTTTTCTTTTTGTTTGGTTTTTGTTTTTGTTTTTGTTTTTGGTTTTTTTTTTTTACTTAGAGAAGTGATAAGGTAAGCTAGTGAAAGATACTGGCTTTATAACATGAGGAATTACATCATGTACTTTGGCCACCCTATCAGACTTATCTTCTACTGTCATATCCTAACAAAATTACTGAGGTCTCCTTCATGCTGACTAAACATTCCTGTCTCTCAACTCTAGTTGCTTGGAATATCAAAGAAAATACAGTCTAACCTTAATTTATTTCCTACACTTGGTGCTATTATTTTCCCCTGTCCTGGAATGTTTTGAAGAGGAAGATATTCTAACTGCTTCCAGTCTGAATTTTGAAAGGCTGTCTAAGAGAAAAATCTTACATTCCCAAAGCCAGTTTTTGATGTATGTATTTGAACTTATTTTAATCTAATGAAGATGTGATAATCATGTGATTCGTAGTAAATCTGTATATTTTACAGCTGAGTGACTGTTTGAAAGACTTGCCATTCTTTGGAATAATCCTTGTTTATTTCCATGTGCAAATTGTTTTTGAACTTTCCAACTTGAAGAGCTGTATATTCTAAATAAGAAATACATTCATCGGAAGTTTTAAGAGAGACATGATATGTATAGGAGAGATTCTTTAGCAAAAGAAGACTCCCAAGGAAAACGCAGGTCAACTGTGGTCTATTTTTATTGATTAAAAGGCATATCTGAGGTTTGGTGGCCATAAAAGTTGTAAAAAGAACAGAAATGGTTTAACTCAGAATGCACTTCGTATTTTGTGAATACATGTACTTTACAATTTCAGCATTTCATGGGAAAATTTGGTGAGAAAACAATGAGGAGGAAATTAGACTTATTATCTCACTTTGATTGACATAAACAATAATAGCAGAAATGCAGTCAGGGAAATAATAGTGATCCCTCTCTGAGCAATCAAATAGAAAGGAAACAAGTTGCAATTTTTGTCTTTCTCGAATATTGCAACTTAACTGTTCACTTGGCATTCTTTTTTGGGTGTGTGAATGTGTTATTCATAATTTTTAAATATCAAAGTACTTGTTCATCTGAACTTTGTATTCACATAGTAAATGTGTTTAACTAACCATATGTAAAAACTAAGAGACAGGAAGGTTAACTATGTTAAAGGGTAGTAAACACACTAGTACCACTTGCAGCAGTTTTCAAGATTATTGATTCCTTATTATTTGCATTCTTGCATCTTGGATCCCACTTCAAGAAACTGCATCTCTTCAAGCAGGCAAATAATCCATGTGATTGCATTCATCCCAAAGCAAGAACTTAATGACATTTTATCCTCCTGGCTAGACTATGAAAAAAAATGAGAAAAAATAAATGCTCATCTTTGTAAATAGCAGTAGAAATGAAAGTGAACATGACTTCCAAATATTTTTTCCTAAGTTATGGAAAGTATTATATAAATCCTTTATGCATTAAAAAATCATTTGTATTATTCTTTAATGTATTTTTTTCATGGAACATTAGAACAATAACTACAAGCTTCTCATTAATGGACAAATGTTTATAAAGATCACTTTCTGAGAGTAATGAATACACAGTCTAATATTCTATATTAGCTATTTGCATCTGTGGTGATACTGACCTCTATATCGAAAACTTTCAGCACATCAGAAACATATTGACTGTTTCTTCAAGGGGAAAATAAACCATCTGTTATTTGTTTGTATTTTTTGCTGAGGTGAAAGATACTTTGAGGATTAAGCATTAATATAGAGAAACACATTTTTCTTCTGATTTTGTCCTGTCCTCATCCTTATAATGCCAGCTGGTCTTGAGGAAAATGCAAGGTTAGATCCCTTAAATTTTCACAACGGAGGTTTTCCTAATGTCACCAGTTTTGGGTTTTATCTTTTGGGCATGAGAGAATTCATGACTTTTCCTGATATTTTGAGGTAATGAAGTCTTGAACTGTGTGGTATGTGCAATATCCTTTGCAAAGTAAGTTTTAGGATTGCTAAATTAATTTAATTTCATATTATACAAGGGGGAAGGAAACTGTTCTTCAAAAATCATCAGTCTTCATGCACTTCTTCTGAGGTGCCCCCAGGCAGCGTATAAATAGATTATTTTCCACTGGGCAGTACCAGGCAGGAGCACATTCACAACTGTAGCCTCAGTAATATAATTTTGCCATTACTAAGAAAAGGCCATAGACTTTGTATTGATCTGGGAGTGCAGGATATCAGGATTTATGCAGGTGTGCCTTGGCCAGAGTTGATTTTAGCATTTTTAACAATAGCATAGTGGTCAAATGACCATAGCCTCACCTAGTTTAGTATAAGTTCTGTGTATCCAATGTTTTTCAAAAGGTGTGGCAAACTTAGGTTTGTCACTGTGCATCAAACAACAGCTAACTGGGACTGAGGCAGTGTGATGTGAAAGCTGTACCTGGAATGTTGTAGCTGGAACAACAAGGAGGAAGAAAACTGTGACAAGTAAAAATTACCCTGAGAACAAAAGGACCCCACTACCATCACCATGATCAAACTCTTCCCAGTTTGACATGAGGTATCAGACCTCAGGTTATTGATAACTCCTTTTATCCCTTAACTGTCCTTTTATTTTTTTACAGGAAGACTGAAACTGCCAACCTCAGGATCCAGAGTGAGCATAACATTTGGGAAGAGAAAGCTTTGTATAGCTATTGAATGCTACCATTAAAGAGGCTTTTCATTATTAATTAGATGATTTACTTGATTGGATGTTTAAAACATCATCTGAACTGACAATAAATTCTTGTCTTCACATATATGGTGTGTTCCCTTTTGTATGTGACAAGATTTTATGTGTAACATGATCTGTCAATCCATGATTCTATCAATACATGATTCTGGCAAAAATGTAGTCTGCTATGACTTTTCTTGACTGTCTTGTCTGACACCTGCAGTCATGGAGAATAACATCCAGAGTTCTACAAGCACTAAAATCCTTACAAGAGGAAAGCAGAAAAGCAGATGCTGTGTTGCTAATCTAGGAGAAATGTGGAGGAAATTTTTATTTTTATTTTTTAAATCCACAAGTCAGACCAGTGCAGGAAGCAAACTCTTAAAAGGTTTGCAGAGGACTTGATTGGATTTCCCTTGAGGATTCAGGACTAATAGATCTGAGAATGATAGTGCTTTTATAAAAAAAAGACATAGTTGTTAACCCTTTCTGAGATGCAATGTAACACTACTTGTATGCTAACTCTGCCTTCGCTTGAATAACATTGCTGACATTTTGCTTTTGTTTTCTTGGTCTTTAAAGATCAAAAGGGCTTGTTTATCTATGATTATAACAACACCAACAATTAGGCCAAATAACAGACAAAGCTATATGCTGGCTGCAGAAAAAAAAAAAAAGCACCATATTTTATAAAAATATTTAGTGTAATCTTGCATACTGAAAAAGAGATGGTATCTTATAGTTCAAATTTCTCAGCCTCCTCCTCAGCACCTGTACAATGTAATATGTACAAGGTTGTAACAAGTAATTTAAAAGAATAACAGTAGAATTTGTTTAATTGTGGAGTCCTGGACCATATTTAGATTTTAAGTCATTCTTTGTGAACCTAAAATTCACATTGCTGACAGAATGTGCAGTTAAAGTAATCTTATTTATTGCTGATTGCTGTTTATTACAGATAAGCCCTATTGGTGTTTGATGCAGGATTAATGTTAATTAAAGTTCAGCTTGTATGTTTTCAATGTACCTAATTAAAATGAGAAATTGACTAATTACTGGGCTCAGAGCACAGTAACTTAGTTTTCTGGAGAACACTAGTGCAGTGGACCTTGGGACTGCTCATATGTCCACTGATATCAGGGACAAGACTCCATAAGGCCTTTCTGAATGTAAGTAAGTGATTCATCTACAATACTCAGAACTCTCTTCACTCAGTTGCAAGTTGATATGTGTGACATCATCTCAACTGTTTGGAATTACTTCAAGTATTTCTCTCTAAAGAAGATAAAGCTATATTTTACTATGTGAAGAAAAGTTTGTACCAGTGCAGATGTCTGCCATAATGATGTACAACTTCAGAAATATACATTTTTCCTCACTGTTGCCCTGCCGTATCGTCAATGTAATTAGAAGAGTTTTAGACTGATGCTTCTTACAAATGTATCTATTATTTTATTCCTTTGTTGAAGGTAATTTTTAAATTAATGATGTTGACTTTATCTCTCAGCATTAGCTGATGCATTATTTGTGTCCATATTAAATGTAGAAAGATGTTGGTTTATGTATGTGATTGTTTTCACCTGAAGTTGTTGGTCATGTGAAACTGACAAATACATTAAACATTAATTAATATTTTTGACCACTGCTGTGACACGACAGATTATTTTTACAGTCTTGATACATGAAAAAGTCTTGTTCTAACATTCTTGTTCTAAGCAAAATCATGCTGAAAGTTGGTCAGCTATAAGGCAATTAGAGATTAGTCTCCAATGGGAGACTAATTCACATCCTAATGTGAATGTCATAGCACAGTATTGAAATAAAATGACTGTTCTGTTGATTAAATACACCTGTGTGGGTAAAATGTCACCTTTTTCATGTGGAGGCACAACACTATAATCATTATTTCCCATTGGGATCACAAAAGTTATGGGCACAATCTTTTCCTGTTTTACCTCTTTTCAGTATCATTAGGGCTCCTTTTAATCATACCTTTCCCTGACCACTTACTGGTTGTTACTTAGAGAAGGTGGTATGATGCCATGGTCTGTATCATTTTCATCTGTAGTCAGCAAGGATGTGGTAAGAGACCTTCCTCTGAATGAGAAGCATCAAGACACAATCAAGATAACCCTGTCTGAAAATGTGGGAGTTATGAATTTCATCACAGACATTGGTTTCTATTAACATAGAATTATCAGCTTCAAATCATTAATATTTGAGGATGTGTTCATTTTTTCCATTCATAATTAATCCCAGTTGATGTAGAAATTCAGAAAGCAGATCATGATTCAGTAGGAGCAGTGTCTTTCCATAGATACAGAAGTAATAATAAGTCACAAAATTGATTAGAGGTGTAAAGAGATAATGGTAAAGAAGGAAAATCTAATGGCTCTCTATCATGATAAATGAAGAGTTCATTGAACAGATCTTTAGGTAACAATCTCAGCATTCCTTGTGTCGTGTGAATATGGTATTAAGTTCCTTAGCATTTGGTTCTGTTTTCACTATTAATCTCATTAGAATGCTGTTATCTGGCACCTTCCTTTACTTTTGACAAATTCTGATTAACAGTTTCCTGGGATATTGAGAGTGTTTAGGAATTGCGTATTCATCATTGTAAGAATTCTGAAATTTCTGTATTACAAATTCAAATACAGTTTTGAAAAATAAAACCCAAAAAGTTCTTGTAGCTCAAAGTATTTCATGGAGGCACTTTTAATCTCCCTAGAACTACTCTGTTCTTGATATTTGTCTTAAAATTGACTGCCTGCCAAAGAACTTTATTTCTGTTTCTAACTCAGGCTAATTATGCTGTATCAAGACAAGAGTCCTGTCACATTTTTACTGCTAAGTTTCCAGAATTTCATTTTGTCAACTTTTGAGGAGACTAATATTTATCAAGGTGTTATGATACACCTATTTTTGGCATGGTTGGAAGGCCGTGTGCATATGTAGGCAAAAGGTTTTGTGTTTTAGAACCATCGAAAGCAACTACCTAAGGAGACATCCTAAATGGCTATTTTTTTTCCTGAATGTGACATAAACATTTTTTTGAAAAAACGTTCCTGTATATAAAAAGTGAGCATACGTGATTCTTTTCAGAGTGTTTGTTAATTTATTCATGTACAATACAGAGAAATATCTGGGCTTAGGTATCTTTCAAGGGTTTCCCAGTTAGCAGCTCCAGCATCAGTACAGGTAGAAATTATTCCCCTCAAGAATATTTGCCCTGTTCAATCTCTCCTAGCCTGTGAATCAAATAATTATTTTTCTGATTAAACACATGGCTCATCCTGTGTCAGTAAGTACATATGGGCAATACCGGACTGAAGGTTTATTCAAGCACATTCTGACTGGAGGATCCAAGTAGTGCTGATGGAGATGCAAGTTCAAGAAACACTGAAGCAGACGTGCAGAGAGGATGCTAAGCCTGAGATGGCAGAAAGACATGCAGGATGATGCTTTTATTATTGGCTAAGTCTACCACTCCCTGACTAATGGCCTTTTTGGATCAATTAAGGAGGAAGAATATAGATAGTGAGAGGTAGAGCAAATTAGTAAAGTATGAATGCTTTGGTTTTCCAAAATGATGTCCAAATTGCTTCAGTACTTTAAACATTATTTCTAACTTTGTTCTGCTGCTTCATTCTCTACAGTTAACAGGAAAACTAGACTCAGAATAAGGACAGTGACTTAGTCAAAGCTGGGTTCCTTATTTAGCTCACCAAATTATGGTTAAATTCATACTTACCAAATGTCAGTTGCTTACTCAGGTTCTGAGGATAGACCTTGAATCAATGCATCCATTTTCCCCCCTGTCCTAAGTGAATTGTCCCTTTTTAATTCACTTAGTCTTACCCACTGGTTCAACAGTTCACAATGTTAATGTATTAATGTTTTTATGGAAAGATGCCAGTCATTCCTAAACTATACTTGAAGAGCCATTTGAATTGAAAGCATGCTTAACAAATTTAAATGTTAGTAGTACATTTTTAATAGATATAAATCCATGAAGTTTTTTCTGTGCTGCTGGGCCTACTTAACTGAGCAATAGTTTGGTTTACTAATCTGCATCGCAAGGGAAAAAATACCTCTGTAGTGCAACAGTTCTCTTTCTTGAATCACTTCCATGCATAATTTTTATCTCTATGTCAGTAATTGTGACGTCTGAGACTGTTTAATTTCTGTTTCTTTTTCAGATGCAGGACATCTCTTTTACTGTTTTTTCTTTTATTACTGGTGATGGATTTAACACTGGGTTTCAGTGGTTGGTACATGCAAGTGTCATTGTCCTGTTCATCTGTCTGTTCATCTGTTATAGAAGAGAGAATTCCTAATTGTGAAGTTGAGAAAAGGGGGATAAAGAGGAATCATATTTTAATTCTTTTTCCTTTTTTTTTTTTATTTTTTTTTCCTTTTTCCAACATCTGTTTGTCCGAGACAAGGCTTCCAACCTCCTTCAAGTCCAACTCGTTGTTGAATGTGTCACTCAAATATCTTTTTTTGTTTGCAAGTAGCAAGAATTCTCTCCAGTGCACATGTATAATCCTTGCAGCCGTGTATGTCCTCTCTGTGGCTCTTTTCTGTGGTGCAGTTACTGCTGCTGGTGCTGCTGCTGTATAGGTCAGGTAAGGAATGGTTAGTAGACCAATATGTTCCTCTTGGCAAGACAAAAAGCGTCAGAATGTTCCAGGCTGAGTTTACATAGATATTGCCATCTTTTTAATTTGGAAGTTTTGGTTGAAAAATAACCTATATTCTCCCAAACTACAAAGAGACAAGCCTCTTTATTTTGTTCTTTTATATATGTTTTCCCTCCTTTAAACTTTTTCTATGTCTAATACAGAATAAAAACAGATAGAACAAAAATCAAAATCCAAAACAGATTGAGTGGATGAGCAAGTAGGAAAGCCTAATATTAGCACTGCATGGTAAATGCCATTGTTGCTAGTGAAAGAACAACAGAGTTCAGAAGCACAGAGGATTGGTGCCGGGAATTTACCATACGTATTCCCATGTGTCTTTGGTCAAGTGCTGTTTTACAGTTCTTGCCATGCTCTACAGTCTCAACTAGAAGTTAAAAATCAGAAATTGTACAAAGCTCAAGGCTCTGAGATAGTTTTTTACTTTGCCATGTCTTCATGATATAAATGGGCTGTGGTTACAGTTCTGCTCATAGAAGTCCTTGTTTAGACAGAAATTTTGGAGAATTAGTTAATTTTCTTCCTTTAAATGTAAAGGTACTAATGTGACATTACTAGTTGCCTCATTTGAATCTCTCCTTTCCACTAAAAACCTTCCCCAAAACCCCAAAATAAGCAATAAAATCTTGAGCTTTTCTGTGAGCTGTACTACATCCAGGTTACATTGAGAACCACATTTTAAACAGACGTAATATGCTTGTAGAAACATTTTAATAAGAATTTCATTCAATTCAAATGTATTAATTCTGGAAAGATTATCACTGCAATCATTCACATAAGTATCTGAAAATGTTGGGTTGTTGTTTTGTTTTGTTGTTTTTTTTTTTTTAGAACAGGGACACTTCAGCAATGAGATTTAAAGAGTAAATATAATGAATAAACTTTATTTGGTTAAAATAAAGACAAACTGAGGCACTTTAATCTTGCTTTTTTCTTAACTTAGCCTAACAGCTTTCTCAAATTTTTGCCTGGTGTCTGCATAGACATAAAGTAAAATCAATGTGCAATTGCATTACTTTTGATTTTTCTGGGTTGGTACATTTAGGAGAATTTGTTTCCATGAGAACTGATTGCTGAGGAAATCATTCAGCTTACCTCTTACTGGAGTGATCAGTGAAATCCAGATTTTGTTGCAGGTGAAATCCAGATTTTGTTGCAGGTAAAATGTCCTCCATTGACTGGGTAGAGAGATTACATTAAACTAGGCAAGTTTAAGGATATATGAAGACTTGTTTCCTTTCATAATTGATAAGGATTGCTTACGTCTTAACCAACATCTTAATAAGTCACAGTACAGGGCAGACCTGGTAGTCTCATTTCTGATGAATGTAGGTCCCCTATTTTTGTCTGCCTAAGCTAAATATATATGAGAGATGCATTTTTTTGTATTTACATTGAACCATTCTACTTTTAATTAGCTGGCTGAAGTTTACCATAGTTATTCACAATTCTGGATGGACCTCCAGTGTCATAAAAATTGTCCGCATGATAGACATGGGAAAAACTGAATGCCAATGTGTTTTCTTAATGAATGTTTTTTTCCTGTTTCACTTGACTTTTTGCTGTTTGTGGTCTTGTGATATTTTG
>NW_009917795.1:13685-33346 GCF_000696875.1 Nestor notabilis | reverse complement strand
GCAGGAAAATGTTTAAAACTAAAGAAGATGTTGACAACTGCACCTCCCGAGCCTTTTGTTTTATGATCTTTTCCTGTTAGTCCTCTCTAATGATGTAAAAATATACCAGGATTGCCCAAGTAAAGACAACTGTCATAAAGGGCCTATTGGACAGTGGGTCCTTCAGGCTTTGGGTTTTACTGTTATAAGATATACTTTACATAGTTGCTATGCAGTTTCTATATGACTTCTATAGATCTGTTTCCTTCAGTAGCAGTTTCCTTTAGAACTGAAGCACAAATACATATTTTTATCAGACTACTACCAGAGTATGAGCTACAGGAGAAAACCAGTTAATAACTGTGCAAACTGTTATAAAAATGTATGTTTGAAAGCAAACAGAATAATGTATGTGATTATAATGCGACCTGTAGAACTATGAGCACTACAAAAATCTATACACATTTTGTAACTTTTCAATTTCATTTGTAGAAACATATTAAAAAAGTGCATATGCATATGATTTCAGACATTATAATGATAGCAATTTAAAGATCAGAAAAAACCTTCCTAGCATATTAATTTAACATTGACAAATAATTATTCTCTGAAATGTATATTAATCATGAGTAATTATGAGTACGCTGTGGATTACTTTAAGCCTGCATTGTTGTTGATTATACACTCTAATTTGTATCTGGTTTTAATGGCCCTCATCATGTTCTGATACTTGGAAATAATTGATTGTGGTAATTACTAAAATCATCAGAAAATCCTAGTGAATAGGGAACAAATGGAGAGCAAATGCACTACAGGTATCTCTATATTGCAGAATCCTCCCTTCTTGCACAGCCCCTTTTCTGCCTTTAGAATGGTTTGATTTATTTAATCAGAAGTGTGCTACCAGTTGCTCTTGATGCCAGATACAAGTCATTCATATGATAGGTCAACAAGTACATGTTACTGGACTGAATATAATTTACAGATCCTCTCTCCAAGGGGAAACAAGGAAAGGTCTACCGTGACTCTAACCTACTTTCTGTAATGTGTAGACATCTGTAGTGTCCCTTTGCCCCTGACATCCATGTGGGAGGATGGATTATTTTTATAACTCCTAAAACAAGCATTATAGTAATCAAGATAGAATATGTCTTTCTCATTCAACTTTACTTTTTTGAACATAGTGAATTAAATCTGCTGATCAACAGCCCACTGAGTTCAATAGATACATTTAATTTTTATCCTTTGGTTTAAATGATAAATGTTAGCACAAATAATGTGGATAATCAATGATCCAGTAATCTATGCTTTCTACTACCCACTAATCTGGTGAGAGTAAAACATGATGTGCTGTTACACATAACAACAGCTCTTTCAAGATGTATGACATTCAAATGAAAAATGAAACTGAACATTTGTTAATAGCTTGTAGGAATAAAAAAGGGTAGCACTGAGTACCTAATAAAAAATATGGATTTTTCTCCCTAAATTTCTAAAACTTCTGTGACACGCAATGTAATATAAAAATTGTAGCCTTTATCTCTAAGTTTTGTCAACAAAAGTCAACAAAACATTGCATTATGACTCATTACATTGCTAGTTTGCTTACCAGTAGTCTTTATTTATCTTCAGTTTGCCTGACTTACTACTTTTGAAATCCTGTTCTATCTAAATTTTAAGTAAAGGTGATTTGATACAGCCTACATGGCCTCAGAATCAGTCCTTTCTGCTGCCAGGGCCCTCTCTTGACTCAAATTAGCACAACTTTAAAGAATTTAATAGTTTTAAACCACTTGTGATCTAACTTAAATGTTTATTTACATTCATGGTAACTTTTCTTTGCTCCGATTTATCTTATTAGAATAAATATTTAGTGAAATTTATAGAACAGATTTTTCTCTTCTGGATTAATTTTCAAGTAACTGGTCTTTCTCTTTTTAGCCGCAAATTGTACTCGGCTCCACCTTGAATGCGGTGCTGATGGATTAAGTTTAAACTTTGCTCTCCTAAATCCAGGGCTGTGGTCCTTCATTTTGCTCTGCTCCCTCCTCTTAGAATCTTGAACTCACTGGTCACTGCACCAAGGTTGGCCTCAACTTTCACACCAGCAACTAGCTGTTCCTTTTTTGTAAGTATGAGGCCCAGCAGACCATCTTCTCTTCTCCATCACCTGTGTTGGCTCCTCAGTCATCTATGTCAGGAAGCTGTCATCAGTGGACTTCAGAAATCTCCTAGTTTTTGTGCCCCACTGTGTTGTCCTTCCAGCAGATATCAGGATGGGTAAAATCCTAGATCACTTGTTATTTGGAGAGCATTGCATGAAAAATGATACTGGATACAGCTTATTTTAATGATCAGAATGATTAAAGTTCTGTCACACAAATAAACTGTATGCAGGTTTTATATGAGTTCATGGAAAACTGATTCCACTAATCTGGCTGTATATAAATTTACTGAAATACTAATGATTGCAAATTTGTTTATATTTTATTAACACAATGACAGTTAGATTTCTTTAGTGCATTGTAGCTATTATACATTTTTATTAAGAATCTGGAAAGGTATGAAAATAAAATGGCACATATCAAGTGCTTTGAATGTGGTTTAGATAATATATCCCAAAACAGAATGAGGAAAGAGCCATTAACTAGGTGCATCAATGGGAATGTTTTTGATCTTCTGTTATTTTTCTTTCAAATCACTGATCAAATCTTCACTGATAAATGTGAATGTGTTACAAAATTCAAGGAAATGGTTATTAACATAGAGGATACAGCACTTGTACAATGTTATTTGTTTATTATCCAGTTAAATGAATCTTATTTTTTACCACGATGAGGTGTATGATCATGCAACAGTAATAAAGAAGTTATTTATTCTGCAGTTCTTGCTTGCAGGATTAATTATTGAGAAGTGATTTTGAAAAGCTGTAAGTACAATTGTAATATATAGTGCCTTAGAATTATTATGTAAGTTTAAAAAGTGGTATAGATGGAAAAATTAATCTGAATTATAATAGCTGGGCATGACTGATGTGCAGTTGGAAATGCAAGGAAAGTAAACCCTTCTGGCTGCATAAAAGAGAAATATTGGCTATGTCTATATCAACAAGGGTTTGGTTTGGAACGAGTGGACCTAGGAAGTGAAATGTGTAGTCGGTATCCTGTCCAAATAATTTCTTGATTATCTTTATCTGGTGATTTTATGTGGAAAAACATTCAGTCTGGGCTTCTGGTTGCAGTCTCCAGCTTTTTCATTCTTGTTTCCGTATTGTGAGAACCAAAGCAGTTTCAGCACTAAAATTTCAATCTGCCTCTACTTCACATTGGAAAAATTTAAACTGAATAAATCTTTTAAACATTCAGTAGTTGTTACTGCACAATCACAGTCTACTTACGCATTTCAACTTGTCAGAGAATGATGTGCTGTTATGGGCATTTTAATGAAAGTATACATTAAAAATACCATGGTAATGTAAAACATATTGCAAATGAGTTCAAAATTAAAGGCACTTCATGTCCTTTATTGGACTCCTACAGTTTTGCTTGTTTTCAAACTAATGGCTGATAATATGTGATGGGAATGCAGACATCAAGCTGGTTTGAACTGTCATGCATAGAGATTTCACATGCATATAAATATATGCATATTGTATTTACATTTTATCTAGATAAATACAAAGGAAAGAGATGAGTCTACCTAAAGGGGAGATTGCACATGGATATTGCTTTACATTTCAAGTAAAGATCTTAGGCCACATTTTTTGGTACAGTTGTGAAGATTTGCAAGGGACAGGTACTATGAACCGCTTTTCAAATTACCTTAACTGAGACTTCCTGTTGCATCCTGGACTCTGGACTGATGCACAATTGTTGATGCGACTTTTATGCTCCTAATTCCTCTAGATGACAGAACAATTTTGGAAAATGTGAAATGAGGGCCAAGTAACTGAAATATGCAACTATTTAGAATAATGTTTGAGTAAAACTAGCTTTGTAATCTGCCTTTATATTTAGATGAACTGAGATTAGGATCCCATACCTTGTCTTCTCAGGTTTATGATAATATTCCACAGTTAGAGAAGGTTAATCAGTGAAAACATAAACTGTCTTTTATGTAAGACAGAAAACCTATGTGTGATTAGACAGCATTTTCTACAGGAAATTCAGTTTTATAAATTAAACATCCCCAAGATCTTCAGAGGTGGGTGGTGGGAATTTAGTGTACAGTAAACTGATAAAACAATTCCTTTTCTAGCAGACTAGATGAAATTAGTGACTCACTCTTTCTATGACTGTGTCCAGGATGACATTTTTTTATTATTTCCATTCCGACTCACTCTTTCTATGACTGTGTCCAGGATGACATTTTTTTGTTATTTCCATTCCCAACAGTTCAACCATGAACATTTTCAGAAAAAAAGCAACCCAAAACCAAAATCAAAAAACAGCTAAGAAAGATTTCTCTTTTCAAAAATGTTTTAGAGTCCTTTAAGTTGCATCCAGGTATAACAAGTAAAACAGAATACTTCCTCGGTATGTATTTATCATGATGCTTATATGTAACTAGACTATGTAGTAATGTCTGTAATGTGATGGCTGGAAGATGGAATTTTGCCTGCCTTTTATCTTTGCATACTTACCAAAGCTAGTCTGGATCATGTATAGGCTTGGAAAAGTGAAGGGGGAGTGAAGTCAGAAATGCAGGTTCAGAAGTTAATTTAAAAATAAAACCAAACCCACAAATAACTATCTCTCTCTCTTAGGGTCCAGATTTATTTCAAGAACACTGGACTCAAGAAAAACTGCATTCAAATACTTGTTTATATTAATTCTGAGGAGTTTTACAGCCAGTTAACTCTAGTATATAAAGCAATAATAGTGTAGATGTAGTGGGTTTACATTGGCCAGCTGTCAGACATGCAGCCAGCTGTTGTCTCACCTTCCCCCGACCCCTCCCTTCTTCCCAGCCTCAACTTCTCTCCTTCATTCCTGACTCCTATACCTCCTTCCCGCACCAAGTGGTGCAGGGGGCTGGGAAATGTGGGTAGCAGTAGGTTTATAACAGTGTCTGTCACTCCTTCCTCCTCACACTGTTCTCCTGCTATAGAATAGGTTAAAATCTATCCTCATGGGTTGCAGTCCTTCATGAACTGCTTCAACTGGGATTTTCTCCATAGGCTCCAGAGGAATCTCTGCTCTGGCACCTAGGGAACCTGGAGCACATCCTCTCCCTCCTTTTTCTCTGGCCTGGGTGTCTGCAGGGTTGTTTCTCTCACATCTTCTCTCACTCCTCTCTTTCACAGCTGCTAAACATCATTTTTTACCTTTTCTTCAATACATTTCCCAGAGGCACCATCATCTTGGTTGATGGTCTTAGCTTTGGCCAGCAGTGATCCATTGGAATGGATTAGAATCTGCTGTGTCCAGCACAAGGCAGCCCCTGCCACTACCAAAAACTGCCCTGCCACATACACCCAATAGAGTAAGTGTGGCCAGTGTAGCTTACCTTAGTTACATATAACTAGTTCTTTGAATAGCTATATATGCTATATGTAACTTGGTTGGAAAATGTTTGCTTTCTCTTTCTGTGATTTTTTAAAATTGAGTTGCCTTCTCAGGTTTTCCCTTTAAAGACTTATGAAAATGTAACTAAAAACATTCAAAAACATTTAAATACATTCAAATATCAAAACTCAGCATGAAATTTAAAAAATAATGAAAATTGGGCATTGTAATAAATCTATCAATTTTAGTAAGTTTACTTTGCCTTGAAAATTACTGATCTACTAACTGGAAGCTTATTAATATATTTAGAACATATTTAGACAAAGTGAAAATTGCTATCTTAATGTACTTTTATAGTTACTACTTGTGACTTGGAGCAACACAGTCTCCCATTGCCCACTAAATGCCACTGGCTGGAGTCACTGGGAAAAAAAGAGAACTGCACAAGAAGGAAAACAGTACCACATAATTTAGATGTCTTTTTCCACTGACCGTGAATGGCCTTCAGGTATCTTCAGATCATATCTGGAGCATCCTTGGAGTTAAACATCTCCCTTTTGAAAATCTAAAGAGCAAAAAAAGTTTGCGTATCAAACTTTATGGGACATTCTGCCTACTGTTAATGGGTACTTAATGGAGTGGAATGACTGGAAATAATAACCTATTAATTAATAGCCTCATGCTTCCTAGAGCATTGCCTCCTGGAAGTGTAGGACCTCAGCTGGGGCATCTGCTCCTTTATCACCTGAAGTAAGTTAGGCTAATGAATTTTTGCAGTGCATGTGTCAAAGGATGTGGGGGAGAGCAAGACATGAGGGCATCCACCTCTTACCTAATGTTGGAGCCAGTCAAGGCACAGGAATGAAAGTGACTTTGATTCCCTTACCTGCAGTGATATTTGGCTAAGACAGAAGCTATATAAATAGAGACCAGGAACTTTCAGCCCTAAACAGTTGGATGAATCTAAGATGCCCTTGTTTTGTGCAGTATGGCTTGCTGTTCATTGACTTCTAGTTTCCCAGTGGCTCGGCTTCAGAAGAGGCATAGCCTTTCCATTGCAAGGAGAGGCTTGAGGAAGCAACGTGAGCCTTGAGAAAGAAGGTGCCTTCCTCTTCCAAGCAAGTACATTTGACTATGTGTGGGCTATTAATCTAAACCTAAGGCTCAGTAGAGAAAGGATAAAAGACTATAGGCATCTATTTACAGTCCTGAAGAAAGATGATTGGGGGGGATAGATTGCTAAATGTAAATACATTTCAGATGCTTTAATTCCCATGTATATGAAAACTATTTCAACAGAGTACTCTTGTATCTTTATGAGATAACTGAGTTTTATAGTGAAGGGAAATTATATCTTATCTATCTTGCCATTAGTGAAGCATTTAATGAAGTACTATGTTGAAAAATTCAGGTTAAAATAAGGAAGACTGGCTTTTTGTAAAAATGATAAAGTACAGGAAAAAATAGCTAAAGGAAAGGGATAGACTTGTGTCAAAAAAAAAAAAAAAGAGATTACTAGTGACATTCTTGAAGGTTAGGTCTTAATAGGGACCTTATTTAATACTTTTTATTACCTTGATGGAAAAAAAAATAAAGGGGGTAATAAGTTGATGCATTTTTTTTTTTTTTAACGAAAAAAAAAAGTTGGGAGAAACTGTCAGTAAAGAGAAAGATTAAAATATCCTTTTGAAGGGATGACCTTTCATATATAACCCCATCCTGTATGCCTCAAAGTCTGCCACAACAGAACAGGAATTAAACTCAGTAATATAAAAGTATGGTTGATGCTTTAGATAAAAAATAACCCAAAATCTGAAGTGAAGAAGGCTTGGGTCAGTGATAGAATTACAACGCATCAGCAATGAGATGTAGCTACTAAAAGGTGATGGCAGTTTACAGATACATCAAGAAAGATACACTTGCATGTGTGGAGAGTAATTGTCATGCACTGATGATTCACCATCTAGAATACAAAGTACAGTTCTCTTCACTCATAGTCAAGGTGGAAAAACTGAAAAAAACCCCCCTTCTATTAAAATAATATAGGGAAGGATATACCTTTTCTAAGAGAGGGCTCCAAAAGACTGTTTTATTTAGCAAATTGAAGGTGAAGGAGCACATGATTGTTTTCATTTGTTGAGGTACAAGAGCAGTTCAAACAAAATTATAGTTCTAGCATAACTATAAGTGGTTGTTAAACTGGACAGGATTACATTTTCATAAAAAAAGCAGAAAAGACTTTTTGGCACTGGTAAGAATGAGATTTTGGAACAGTAGCTAATAAAAGTAAGAGGCATAAGATACCTAACATTTTTTTTTATTGTGGAATTTGATAAATTTGTCAATTCATTTAAAGAACATGGTAGAAGGGGATGACTGAGGAAGTCCTGAGTTCCTACCTGGAATAAGATACGTTAGTGGTGGATACCACAGAAATATTTAAGATGGACTGACCACTTGTCTATCATTCTTCCTACTAGGGTAGCCTTGAGGAATTTTGTGAATCAACTGGCTGCAATACTTTATTTTTCCAGGTGATACCTGAGAACTGGTGCTGATCATCAAGGTACGTCCCATAAAGATCTGCTGGGATTATTAAAAGATTTACCTGCTCTTTGCTTCAATGTATATTCTGCTTTGGTCACATAAGTTTTCTTGAAACATAAGCAGCAGCAGAAAACTACCCAAAGCAGAACATGTAGCTATCTACTCTGAGTATATCTAAGTATTTATGAGTTTGCATAATTGCACTGGAATTTATTTCTCTTCAGGAACTCAAGGACTTACAGAGCTATAAAAGATTTAATACAGCCAGAAATACTGTTATTGCTTTCTACTGGAGTAAATGTATGCATTTTGTTATTTGCTTTCTTTTCTCATAACAAGTACTGTAAATGAGAAATAAATACTAAAAGGCTGCACAGCACTACATCGCTCACACAAAGGAAAGTAATTTTAAAAATAGCTCTATCCTTTGGACAGGAAAGTGAAGAAACATTCAGAATAATGAGGCACTTTGGTTGTTCAACATTTCAGAAAAAAGGAATCTATAAAGGGTTTCCCCTTAAAAATTTGGCCACACTCTTTTGTGATGAAAGATAAAACATCAGTTGCGTTCCATTAAATTTAACAAAAAATGTCACATTACTGTACTTGTTATGTGTAAATAAAAAAGAAAAACAAAAAAGAAAAAGAAAAGAAATAATAATTAACCATCTTGTGTAGAAGGCACATGGAAGGAAAAAAGAGAAGTATGTCCTTAACAACAGTTCATACAGACAGAAAATATTTTGTTACACTTCATGCTACTTTGTGCTATTGTCCATTGGGGTTAAAAACCAGATAACCATTTTTCTTCCAAAGTGATCAAAACTATTGTTAATATACATTGCGAAATCTTAATGAAAGTTATAGTGAACTAAAAAAAAAACCCTTCAAGATCAATAAGATTCAGTTCAGCAAGGATTTAGGCATAGTTCAACTATGCCTAAATGGCTAATTACAAAATAGCCAGAAATTTTGTGCAAGGCTAATGAATGTATTCTTCTCATATGTGTGATTTTCACTGTTCAGCACTGAACAGCAAACAGTTATGTTTATTCATAACTGGATTTATGCTCATTGGTTTATTTACTGCTGCCCCAGAACAAAGAGATGGGAAGCTACTACAGCTTGTTATGGAAACAGCTGTCAGAGCCAGCACTGAAAACTGAAACTGTTGCTTAAGCCTCCACGTGTTTATCAAATTCAGGCAAATTCAGAAAGCCCAAGAAAGAGGCTCTAATAGTTAAAAGTAATGGAGGGGAAAATTTAAGTTACCTGATACTTATTTTTTATGCATCATTTGGCCCTCTGAAGGCCTCATAACTTAGGTAATGCTTTGTGATCTCATTGTTTCATCCTGTTCTAATAGCAATTGAAAAGGAAGCTATTTTCAGCTCTGAGGAAAGATTCAGCTATGGATAAAAATGTTTCCAAGCACAGAAGCAAATTCGAAAAAACCTTCAACTTAACAGCCTTGAAGAAGACAAAATAATGTGGTTTTTACATGTTCTGAATAAAAATTCTTTCATTTAGAATGTTCAGTTTGTTTGTAAGGAATATCTGCAGGGAGATTAATGAAAGAAGAAACAGTGGAAAGTAAAAACAAACAAAAAAAAAGTAGGTATAAAATCTCCTAAATGAACATGGAGCCACACAAAGACCTGTAATGTGCACAATTCACATGATGAGGGTGGTGTGAAAGCATGTGTAAGGACTGAAAGAAATTGTTTAGATTTAGTGCACTGACTTTGGCATCATGAGTTGAGATCTTGTGTCTCAGAAAGTATGGTTATCCTACCTAAGATCTACACACATTTTTCCTGTCAAAAAGTATGCAATGTATCAAAGGAAATCTTTCTTCTAAACATCACGGTCATCTACCAGGAAGGCACAGAACCATTTTGCTGAGTGTTGGCCTAGTAAGCCCTGGATTTATGGTCTTGATTGATGTGTGGTCTAATGAGACAGAATGTCGCAAATATTGGGTTTTGTTTTGTTTTGTCTTCTGATGTGACCATCATCTTGATGACTACTACCGTCCAGTGCTCTTCAGCCTGTACTCTGCATGCAGGTTTCTGACCTGTTATCTGTTTCATGAGGTCACTGAGAGGCATGGTAAACTTCTGGAATGAACTTGAGATGCTTGCTCCTCTACAAAGGTAAAACAATAGCTTATGTGAAAAAAAACCCACAAATACCAACACCACAACATTTTAACAGTTCCTTTAGGCTGAGAAAGCACATTTCTTGAAGAGGTTTTGGGTAGCTCTGGCAACCTATTACTGCATATAACGCAGCAGGACATTGCCAACTATGGATGAAAACTCCATGGGGTAAACAGAAATTTTTAATTTCATGCATCATTTGTAACTTTTTTCACAAACTAATTTCACAAAATCAGAAGGTTGTTAATAAAAGCTAATGAGAGAGATTAAGTGTCCCCCTTTACACTTCTTCAAAACTCTCTAGTACTGGGTTCTAATTACTAACTTCTGTGTTAGTTAGTTAAATAAGTCTCAACTTTTGGACTAAAGTTGTTTTGTCTGACAAACCTACTGGTGAGACAATGCACATTTATCACACCAAATAATATTTATATCCTTCTCTCACTTTCCTCCTCCTTTTTTTTTTTTATAATTTCTAACTGAAATAGAATTTTAATTCTGTTGTTCACTTTCTGCTGTACAAATGGGTTGGAAATAGCTATCTAAGCCTCTTTAAAGCTGAAGCATGAAATTTTCGGTATTAAGAAAGGCAATTGGTTTAGTGTCCATACTCATAAAGTGTTCCCTAATAAGCATTCAAAATCACTAAGCAAAATCCTGTCTGTTTTATACTGCGTAGATACCATCCTGTTTATTTTACACAAAAACTTTTAACTCTTAAGAGTTTTATCCTTCAGAGACCCTCTATCTTCTTTGATATGTGGAACATACAAAAATAAAACCAGGAATAAATAGACAAACCTTGGCAGTAACTGGTAGCAAATGTTTCTTTTAAGGACAAGAATTGTAAACAGGATAGTTTCTGATTGCAGTTAGACATATAATTGAAGGCCCTGGTGAGCAAAATTTTATACACCTGAAAAATAAGCTGAGTGGCTGCAGTTTAATCAACTCTTAAGATCCTTTAAAATGTTAAAGAGCAAGAATTTTGTTTTCAAAGGAGAAGGATGAGAAAAAAATCAATCAAAACTTGTTCTGAGAATTCAGAACACATGGGGGTGTATTTTCAAAACAGAAACCGGCAGTTGAGAAACAAATCCTGTTATTGCTTAATAGGGTTCTCGAGCAGAATTGCCATAAACTGACTGAACACTTACTCCACAGTAATTTCGGTTTCAGCTGAGAAAAATATTTGGCAAAAAAAAAAAAAAAGGGTTTTTTTAGTGAAAGAGGCACATTTCCCAGAAGAGAGCTAGTTAATTCAATCTATATCACTTTGAAAGCCACTAAGGCATTCCTTCCTTAACATACTCACTCTGAAGCTAAAATTCTAAGTTAGAAGGAGTTATCTTTAGCTCAACCAAGGACTTCTTAATTTTGCTTTGGAGGAAGAAAGTGGGACTTCTACATTCAGTGCGATAAGATGAAGGACAATAATGGTTTGTGGAGATGAACAGAAAAACACACTTTGTATTTTTCCCAGATCTGATGCATAAGGCACTGGCGTATGATTTAAACTTGCAGTACAAGGCAGTCAGCAGAGTGTTTTATTCCCTTCTGGAGCACACTGTTGTGCTGAGTCTTCACATCTTACCCTCATTTAAAATATATCATAGGAGGATTAATGTAATAATTTTAGAGTGCTTTCAAAACTCTAATGATTATTTTTTTTATTTTCATGGGCTTGTAACATAAGCACAATACTGAATACAGTTTGTCAGTGTTAGCTGATTATTTTTAGGGGGAAAGGGAAAAGTTTCTTGACTATTAGGAGCTAGGGATGGGTCATGTTGCCACTTGAGAGATGAAGTCTCTAATTAGACGTTTGGTCTGTATAATCCTACCTCACATCATGGGCAGCTGTTTTGACATGCTGAAACCTGGAGAAATATTCTTTTCATCCTCAGTAGGATGAAACCTTCCTAACATAGAACAGCTTCAAGGAGAAACAGCAAATCCCAAACCTCTCATCAGAGAATACAATGGATCACTAAAGCATGTCTCTGTTTTCCATTTTAAAGGGTCTTTTTAAATTATCAATTGAAATATTGACTGTTTCTGGATAACTTTCTTTATAGAAGGCTGGGAATTTACTGTGCAAAAAACAAGGATGAGGACTTTCAAATATGACAAGTCTGTTGTCTCTTTCAATGTTTTTGACCAGAACAAGTGCTCTACTTTTTTTCATGTACGTTTTTTTTCCAAAGAACAAGGCATTGATGCTGGACATCCAAACGTAGGCATTCAGTCTGACAAATTACCTCATGTAAAATTTACTGGGTATTTAATTATCTATCAGACCTTCCAATTTTCATATTTACAACATTTTCAGTATGATTGTCATTGCTTCACTAAACAAATTGCCTTTCCACTAGACAGTAGATATTAATTTTGCTGTGACTGTTTCAGGACAGGGACTGTATCGTTCCTAAAATGCAGATATAAGCTTCTGGAAAAAGGTCCTGTCACCCTTCTTTCATCCATTTCTAATGAGAAAAGTATACTTAATGTTATCAAAATGAGTATCAAAAATCTCATTCTTAAATATTTCTTGTTCTTTAGGGAACTCAACATTAGCTGTACCAAACACCTAAAAAGAAATAATATATGGATGGAAAATTTTAGGATACATTTTCAGTAGTTTTGTACAAACTAATGGGATTTGGCAGAGTTCCTTACCTATGAAAAGATGGAGATGTAGAACTCGGAAACCATTTAAACTTGGAAAACCAGCAAATGCAAAAATTTAAAAAAAACTACAACAGTTTTTGTAAATGTTTGCTAAGTGAAATTAGAATTGAAATTTTGCAATGGTCTCGCCATGGGAGTAATGGGGACCAGAAAGATGACAAGTTGTCAGACAACACCTGAAGGTTTCTGAAAGCAATTTTATGATTGCAGTGGCCTGTGATCTCCAGGGTAACAACCTCACAAACTATGTCTTCCTCTTCTATTTCCCTCTCAGATCCTTGGCCCCCATAAAAACATATTCATGGCAGAGACAGAATAAAACGAAAATGCAAGTAACTAAATTAAGAAGTAATTGAATATATACATTAAGGCATTTAATTGGATTGCTTTAGTCCTATAAACTTCTCATTAGCAGTTTTTTATTTATGATACAAATGTGCATCCTCAGCACTGTAAAATTCCTATGCTTCTTAGACATATGCATAACTATAGGATGGCAGACTACATGGCCTTTTTAATAGCAATTACTTCTCAACCTATAATCTGTATGAGACAAAAATCTTTAGGCCAGACTCTCAGTTAACAAAGCACACTGGAAAGCAGCTTTTATGTCTTGCCACTTTTATTTTACCTCACTATTTCTGTTTGCATATTTGAGAAGATTTTATGACAAAATAGTTCCTGGCAATGTTTAGTGTGTTTAAGTATTATTTTTTGTCATATAAAGTCAAAACTTAGAGACTGCAGCCTGTTTCTTCATGAGTCTTTTCTTGCTTTGCGTAGGGCCACATGTTTATCGCTTACTTTGCCCAGGAATGAATTGCAAGCATTTAGAGAAACGTATTTTAAATAGGAAAAGAACAAAGTGAAATTTATTTTGCAACAAGCATCCCTCCCCTAAGAAGAATGTAATGGTTTCTACACTTATGTGTAAGAAAAGGAGCTATACTTATGGACTGCTGGCCTTGGCACCTTGTCTAAATATTTGTTCTAATCAAATGCTTGTCATGCCATGTTATCAAAAAGGGCAAATGTCTAGACAAAAACTTTCATCTTCCAACAAATCTGGGGAAGTCAGTGAAATGTCAGATTAGCTTTGACCTTGTTTGTTTATTACATATATCTAGTATTTCTAGTGCATCCAGCAATAAAATAAGTAGACTTTACAAGTCCTTATCTAACAGTAGTAGTTTTAGGTAAGGCATTGAACTGCTGCAGTTGAGCTGGGATTTTTCTACTTCTAACAGAAGTATCAAAATATCTCTATTCAAACGCATTATCACCTATCCCCTTTTTTTTTGGCATTGTATGTCTTTTAAATTTAATTAGCCTTTTACATAATTTGCAAATACCAAAGTCTCAGTTTTATGGCATTTTCTATTATGGACAGTGATAAACTATGACACAAAAGGTGCATTAGGAAAGATGAGTTAGGTCATACTGACCTCATCTTTTACATCTGATTTCATATTTTATTGCAGCCTGGATTGTAGTTCCAGTGCTGTTTCTTGATTATAAGTTGTAAGTTAGAAGTGGGAGACATAGATTTTATCACCAAATTTTATAGTGGTTACGAAAGACTAAAGCATCTGTTGGAAAGGCCATCAAAGGTAAACCACAGGGAGCATTAAGGACAGGTTAAGTCATGAATGTTGTAGATTCCAAATATTTTTTCATCCAAACCTACAGATAGCTACAAAACGTGCTTATGCAGACTCGCACAGAAGGAGCCCTTAGGACCACTGTATACTATAAAAAGACATTCCCTTAAGAAGTGGTGTTGCTTTCTCCAAGATATATAAATAAGGAGAAGAGATACTCATAAATACTAAAATTACTAAAAGACTAAAGCAGAATATGGATCTCTATGCTTAATTTATTTTGGCTGGTATGTGCAGTCGGCCATACCTAGTTCAGGTACCTGCCATGCCAGGTGACATGTTACAGGCTTGTTGCTCCTTATGGGGAGAGGGAAATAAGTCTGGTGAGGTCAGAAAAAAGAATGGGGTAATATCTGGCACCCAAAAATTCAGAAACTCTCAGTCTACTGGCATAGGAATTTCTGTGAACACAGCACTCAAATCACAATAGAGAAGATAATACAGCAATGTAACTGACAACACAGAGAAACAGATGAAAACAGATGTCTGTGAATAAATTGACATCATTCCATGATTTGGACACTAAATGTGGTTCTTCCACAATGGCAAGATGCTAACCTGAGTAGCTAAACTGAGTTACTGGGGAGGGAGCCAAGCCTAAGTCTCTCTTTTGTTGATCTGTCATGGTTTAAGCCCAGCCAGTAACTTGGAACCACGCAGCTGCTCGCTCACTCCCCTCCTTCTTCCTTCCCCTGCTTCCAGAGGGATGGGGAGGAGAATCAAAAGAATGTAAATCCCACGGGTTGAGATAAGAGCGATCCAGTAACTAAGGTATAATACAAACCACTACTGCTACCACCCAAAATAATAATGATAAGGGAAATAACAAGGGGAGAGGACACAACCGCTCACCACCCACCAACCGATACCCAGCCCGACCCGAGCAGCGATCTGGGCCTTCCAGGTAACTCCCCCCAGTTTATATACTGGGCATGACGTGCTGTGGTATGGAATACCCCTTTGGCCAGTTTGGGTCAGGTGTCCTGCCTCTGCTTCCTCCTGGCTTCCCCTCCTCCCTGGCAGAGCATGAGACTGAGAAAGTCCTTGGTCAGAGTAAACATTACTGAGCAACAACTAAAAACATCAGTGTTATCCTCATTGTTCCCAGGCTAAAAGTCAAAACCGCAACACTGCACCAGCTACTAAGAAGGAGAAAAAAATGACTGCAGCTGAACCCAGGACACGATCACTTTGAATGTGTGCTTAAATCTATGCCTACCCAGAAGATAAAGTTCGTAATTCTTAATGTACTTTTATGGATATAGCTGGGACTGAAACAATGTGCTTAGGAATTCAAATCCTTAGTTTAAATAAATATTAAAGAATGTAATGTTACTGAGTTAGGAGTATAATAACAAAAACATCTAATAATTTCTCAAAGATGAGAATATCTTTCTGCCTTGATAAGTCAAGGATAAAAAAATAAGTTGTCACTAAACCCATGTTTTCTTTTTGTGCACTCTGCTTAAATCACAGTTTCTTTTGCATTAGGACCAGTAATGAGAAAAACATTTGAAAAAAAACCCAACCCAATAACAGAAGTAAAACTAAAAAAAAAAAATAAAAAATTGTTGGTGGGTAGGCTTCTTTTTCTTAATCTAATGGTAGTTTGGGACGGGTACCAGACTGCAACATTTAGGTTTCAGAAGGGAAAAATTTCATGAGAGTTAGGGGAATGCTATTGATTGTTTAACATTTTGTTTTCTTGTTTAGTTTTCAGTTATTCACTTGAAATTTTTGCATGTCTGATTTTCCCATATATAAAATACATACAAGTCCTCATTGTTGTGAAATGTATCAGAAGTTGTACAGAAACAAGCTATTCACTTCTTATGTGTAATGACAAGATTTAATCTTTCTAGTATTACCCTTACATTACTACTACACAGATCATTTGGTTGCTGCTTCAGATGTGAAGTTGTTCCAAGGTGTGTGTTTGTGAAAAAAAAATGTGATGTCAGTTGTTTCAGGCAATCAAGTCAATTAATTGGACTGGAAAGTTCAATTAAAGTTTCATTGAAACAATATTAGGAAGAAATGTATCAAAATATACCGATCTGATTTGAAGTGGCGGAGTTACCATCCATAGAGGTATTTAAAAGATGTGTACATGTGGCACCTGGGGACATGGTTTAGTGGTGGGCTTGGCAGTGCTACATTAACTGTTGGGCTTGGTGATCTTAAAGTCCTGTTCCAAACCAAGCAATTCTACGATTCTATGATTTAGGACTTAGCTATGCACAGATTTGGCACAGAAGACATTTCTACATGTAAAACAGATTATCTCAATTTTTAAAACAAGCTCTAAGGAATCTTATGCTGTGCTCTAGATTAAAATCATCTTAACTTTATTAGGCTAAAGCTGTTTTCTGGCTTTGATACGGACGAATAACCAATAAACTGACTAGCAAATGGATTAAACTAAATAGGAGGAAGGCACTTTTATTCTGAAATGAAGTGTAGCCGTTTAGTTTTATTCAAGGACAGCTATTACTCTTAACATTCACACCCTATTTTACCCGAATTAATGCTGTAGTTAAGAAAACTGTCAGGAAATGAGGCAAAATACTTTGGTATTATAAGATCTTTGCCATGGTATTTAAATGAATTTTAAATGGATACTTTAATATTAATTTGAATTTTAAATGAAGGGTTTTTTGATTCTTATGTTTCCTGGGTGGGTGTCCCCAGGCCTAGTTACTAACGGACACAGTGCCAGAAAGAATAAAACCAGCAGAAGTCCCTGAAGCACCAATGAGTTTTTAATGTTCATTCCTGATGACACTGATTGTCACAAAGGGGAAATGAATAAAACTAGTGCATAGTCAAGGGGAACCACATCTAATACTTTCTGATGTTATTTCTGTCTTTACTCATAAGCCTCCTCTCTGACCCTTAACAAACTCTGACCCTCAACAAACACTTCCGATATAAGAGCTTTTTTCTCTATAGCACTTACCATCTGGGACAGATTTGCTATTTTTCTCTGCCTCATTAACCCACTATCTTTTTTATAAATCTCATGAAAAAAAGGTTAAAATTTTTTCCATAAACAGCTTAATTCCTCTCTCTCATAAATTTTTTTGTCTTTTAGATGAAAGGTGCTGCATAAAATAAAAATAAAATTTATTAGCAGGCAAAGCATAGTAAAGAAGTGCAATGCAAGATTAACACCAAGTGTTCTCCAATAATTTAATCTGCTTATTTTGATTTGTCATTATTCTTAATAGGAATTTCAACAGAAAAGTACCCAGGTGATATTTAGAATTTAAATGTAGTAGTGGATTCAAAAGTTTTCTTAGGGGAAAATGGTAATACTAATATTAGAATTTTATATCTTTCTATATATATTTTAGAATTCTTTCTAAATATTAGAATTTCATTGAATGTTACTTAGGATTTAAGAAATGTTTCATGAAAAAAATAAAATCTGGCAGAAGTTCTGTGGGACATAAATCTTGCATTTATTCACCTGTTATTTCCCTAGTCCTGAGAATAAAATCACTCCCTGAATTAGCCAGAAAACAGAGGTTTTCTGGTTTAGGTCTGTCTTTTTTATATGTTTTTTATCATCTTTCTTCTACAGGGAATTGAAAGTGAGCAAGCAACTGATGCAATTTCTAGTGAAGTGTATTGGCAGGGTTATGTCTGGTTATAACAACAATTTAGAGGGTGATTAGCAGCTGTATGCTAATTATTCAGGAAGTCTTTTATTTTCTGAAAACACTACTTCTTAGTTCAGATTGTATGGTGTCTTTGTTTCGTCTCTGGTAAGGAAGTTTTCTGCATATATTCTGTTCACACCTAATATCACAGAAAAGGTTTTCCAGAAAATTCACCAAATGTGTTCTGTTGAGCTGTCTTCTTTAAGTATCAATCAGGCATAAGTTTCTCTAGTCTTTTTACCAATGATTCCTGTTTCCAAAACAAAATTACTTTTCAAAGTATATTATACAAACTTGTGTAACCATTATGTTTTTTTAATGTAAAATGCTATGAATTGGTGCATATGGATATTCTCCATTCAGATACTGAATTCTGTTCAGAAAAGACTACATGATGGGAAAACAGCCTGCAAAAAAAAGTGCGTCAATTCTGCTGCAGTCCAGAGGCTCATAGCATTTCAGGTTTAGGAGTGCTAAGGGATTTATTGGGTTAGTTTTACAAATATTTAACCTGGACAATTGCAGACAAGATGTCGTGAAAGAGGGTAGCATTCTTGCTGTCTTTGGGTTGGAATTTGTATTCTGTTTCTGAATGCAGACATCCTGTTGCAGTCAGAGGGAATTATGTGTGGACAAAAGGGACCTCTTCCATGTGACTAGGTGGAAAACTGAAAGCAACGCTGAAAAGACAATATAAAGCTTTATTCTCTCATTTTGAAAGGCTTTGTATGTGCACTAAGAAAATGGAAATGCCTCCAGTTTGTCACCAGTCATTACAGCACTCAAAATAATGTAGTTACAAGAAACAGCAAATATATTAGTGTGAAGTTTGTGTATATGAATTACACAAAGAATAATGCACTGCTCTTTAGTAATGAAGTGGATCTGTCAGAAAAGAAGTGAAGGCTGTGAATAAAAATATAAAAGAATATAAAAGAAAATAATATAAGATGCTGTTTTATGTTATTTGTTGGAAATGAATATCCATAGCTACAGTAATAACTTTTAAGTTTGGGTCTCACTGGTCAGATTGTAATTTTTCCTTATTAGTAATCCATAAGTGTCAGAATCAGCACTAAATCTTTACTATACATGTGTGGATTTTTTTACTTTATTTTAGAATATAATGCTGCTGGATGTCGCTAGTGGTACTAAGCTGCTCTAAACATGGGAATGTGAAAGTTGCAATCAGTGAAGATGACCATCCTTTTCCATCTTGAGGAAAGTCCAGTAGGTCTTTCTTTCTAATGCCTGTTTGCCCATGCTTCTGTAAACAAAAGGAAAATACATTTTAATATGCTGGCTTTTTTAATTCTGATAGATAAAACTAAGACTTCTGAAGAACTGCATTTGGAGTTCTTCACTGATGACTTCAAGCTCTCCTCTCTCCCTAGAGGTCATTTTGGACCAGTTTTCAGAGTACTGTTAATAATCACATTCTCATCTTTT
>NW_009917795.1:0-13654 GCF_000696875.1 Nestor notabilis | reverse complement strand
AAGTTCGGAAGAGCTGGCAAAGATGAGCTCTAGTAAGCCTTATGTGTTGCTGATTATCATCACTGAGGAGCATTGTCATCTGCAACAGATGAGATAATCTTAGCAAGCCCCATATTGTAGGGTGTTAATTGACGTAATAAAGAACAGAATATATCCATCAAGCTGTGTTTGTGAGTAAATGGGAGCTAATTAAATTAGTAATAAGGCATAAGGCCTGTTAAACGTGTTCTTTTTATGCTTGTTGTAGATGGTTCTCTTAGAGTCATCTTAAGCAAAGATCATTGCTTACATACATATTGGTCTAAAAGACAATAACATTAAAATGGTGATGTAAAAGGTAGTAGTTACTAAGTAATGCATAAGTACCTGAAAAAGACACCGGTCTCCCAGTTGTAGTTGATTTGGGTTGGCTAGGTAGACCAAAATAGTGCCAGCCTCCTTAAAATACTATTTTAATAGTAGACAACATTAAGTAGGTGACAATATTTATTCCAGATTTTGTTAAGATATCTTCTGAGTGAATCAGAAGTTGTTATTCATCTGATACTAATCAAATGAAGGTGGGTAATTACACCCCTAATATAGATCTTCAGAAACAGAAAGATTGCTTACATCCATTGTTTGTAAAAATAAGAAGTTATGCAATTTAAACCAGCTTAATTACATTTGAAACAAATTTTATCTAATGAGATGGTTAAGAAATATCTCAGGGAGTTGATGGTCTCAAAGGAAATCCAGGTCAAACTGATACTTGCAGTCCTGTGTATGTGAAACCTTTCCGGAAATAATGCCAACCGGGGTTTTGTGGTCATGTAAGAGGTCATAATTAATAAAGAGATAAAATGGTTGGCTGAATTGTCAATAGATGGGAACAACAGCTGCAGTGGATGAGAAGCAAAATCAACCTTCCCAATATCAGCTTCCTGTAGGTGTAACTGGATGATGTGCAGTGCCCACAAAGGGAGATTTTTCCTCCAGACATTAATTTCTTAGCCTTCAGACTGACCCTTCGACCTGGCAGATATCAGCATGGCACACTTCAAAAGGCTTGTACAAATTAAACTTCCCAGATTTTATAACTAGTTAAAGGTAGCTTGTGAAATTGGAGATCCAACAGCTCCTGTTGTCTTTTTGTTTGTTTGTGGTATTTAAGGAATTGGTCTTTCTCCTTACACATTTACTGATGAGTGGGGAGCAGCTGAAATATTATTATTATTGCCTAATGTTTCACAGAATTGCAAGCAACTCACATTCAGACAGGACCTCAGGAGGTTGCTAGTCCCAACTTTGGCTCATAACAAGGCCAGCTCTGAAGTAGGATGTGGCTGCTCAGGGCTTTGCCCTGTTGGGTCTTGAAAACCTCCAATGATGGAGATTGCATAGTCTCTCTGGACAGTTTGTCCAACTACTGGGCTGTTCTCAGAGTCAGGAATTTTCTCCTCATATCCAACCTGAACATTTCTTGTTTCAGTTTATGCCTGTTGTATCTCATCCTCCCACCATCTATGGTTGTGGAGAGCCTAACTCTGTCTCCCTGATAACTTCCCTACAGGCACTGAAGGGCTATTGTTACATCCCCAAAGCTCACTTGTATCCAGGTTGAACCAGTCATAGTCCCTCAGTGTCTCCTAATAGGGCAAATGCTCCAACCTCCTCCATTCCACTGAACTTGCTCCAGTTTTCTGGTTTCTTTACTGCATAAGAGGTCCCAAAACTAGACATGGTATTGCAGATATGGTCCAGTGAGTGCTGAGCAGAGGGGGATAATCACTCCTGTTCATACAACCCAGGGAGGTCTTGGCCAGCTTTGCTGGCTGAGGCTTAGTTCATTGGCCATCAGGCCCCAGGGCCTTTCTTACAGGTCTGCTTCCAGCCTGATAGAAAGCTTGTGCCACAGCTTGTGCCATCACAAGCCATTCTCTGTCCCAGTGGCAGCACTTCGCACATTTCCTTGCTTAATTTCAGAAGTTTCCTGTCTCACTATTCTTCCAGCTTGTTCTGGTCCCTCTGGATGTGACCCTACTCTCAAAGGTATCAAAGGTTTCCCACTTAGTTCCGTGTTATTTGTACTCTTGAGAAGTGTGCACTCCATTATCTCCTACAGGTCATTGATAAATGTGTTAATTAGGAGAGGTCTGAGTACAGGCCTCTGCAGCTGTCCAGTTGTTACTGACATGCTGGTAGAGCACGACCCATTAACCATGACCCTCTGGGTCTGACTATCCAAACATTTTTTTTTACCTGTTGTATGCTCATTCAGACTATAATATCCTAACTTGGATAAATGGGTGGTGTTGGTAGAGTGTAGAAAACCTTGCTAAAGTTGAAGTAAATGATACCTACTGCTCTTCTCCCACCCCAGTTCTCTGATTAGAGGAATATAATTTACATGGTACTGTTGCTTAGATATATTTTTAATTGCAAATTTTCCTCAAATGCATCCAGCAGTTTGAAATACTCTGTTTCCATTAGAGTTACACCTGCAAACTAAAGAAGGCTTACTAAAAAATTCTTTAAGTACTTAATGCTCAGTCTTTTTTAAAGGATGGCAGGAGATAGTAGTGAAATGCATATTGGGGAATTTCAGGTGAGAGGAGAATGAAATGTATTTCTTTCTGGTGTTGCTCCTTCTGCTTCTCTAACTTTTTTTTTTTTCTCCTACAGCAAAAATAATAACATATTTCTAAGTGTTTTGTAATTTTACTCCTACTTACCTTCTGCTCAGCAGTAAAAAGAAGAACAATTATGTAACTTAAAAAGGAGAAAAGCTAAAATAAAATGTAATTTGTGGATTGTTACTGAACCCCTTCAAAATTTTTACTTAAAACTTCAGGAAAGCTAATATTTTCTAGAACATAGTATGGTTTTCTCTATGATATACAATTTCCCAAATCACTGTATACAAAATTTTTCATGGTCATGAATGGAAAGCTTATATTAATCTCTGTTAAAATGCCATCGACGATGGCACTTAGAATGTTTTCATATACAGAAGTGTGATACCTTTTCTCACTTATAGAGCATTTTTTTAGAATTAAATTGCATTATGAGATCCAGGCACTTTTCAGGGTTGGTGCTTATAATGGTGAACATTTTCCCCTCCTTAGATATTAACTTTAGGATTCATTTGAGAGATGTTTGAGTTAAGAAAATAAATTCCCATCCAAACAATGAAGAAATATTAGTTTCTTACTAGATTGTGAAGTTGTAAGAGGACGAACATGTCTTATCCCAAGAGCATTTCTATGTTGTCCCATGAATTATGTTTAGAAAAGTCTAAAGGACTGTGATTTGTGTATATGACTGTGTCTGTATGGCCAGACTTTCAATGGCATTTAGAACCCTCACAGAGAGATCTGCTCAGGTTTTAAAAAACAGCGTAAAGTTGTTGGATGTCAACCTACTGTGAAATCAGCACCAAGTGCACCTAATCTGTATAGATATTTTTACCTCCACCTTTTAAATGCCTAAAAATCTTTCAAGATATGACTCCTACTTTTTTATCTCCTTAGTAAGATATATTTGGCTTAAAGCTAGGGTAACGAAGTGAAAATTTATGGCCTCTAATATTACAGAGGTCAGGCTAGATGATTGTTCTGGTTTCAAAAATCCATCAGTCCTTGAATGAAGAAGCTGAAGTAACTCACAGTCTCTGGTTTCAGGCTTTCCTCTTTATTCCCACATTTTCTCTGTCCCCTTCATGCTAGGACATGCTTCTCCCTTTTTTTTTTTTCAATACATAAATCACAGGATAAGAGCCATCAGAGATGGTAAAGATCTACTTAATCATTTACCCACTCCCTGCTAAATAGAATACAGTTCAAAAATAGATGATATTTCAGATATGATAGCTGATAGCTGAATAATACTACACTTAGCCCAAGGGCCTATATCATTTAGTAAATAATTTCTAGCTTCTATCACAATCTATTTTAATCTTCAATATTATTCTTGCCCTGGAGGGATGCCCTCCAAGCCTCCTTCGCGTGGCACTCTTAGCCATAACAATTCCCATTCCATTAAACCTGCCCATTTAAATAGAGAAGTTACCTTAGTTCAGTTCTGGAGGATTATTATAGCAGTCACATCCACAGAGATTTATAAAGTCACTTGTTTTTTATCTCCAGTGCCTCCTGGACTCTTAGTTCCTCAATTAATAATCTTTTCATTATAGAGGTTACACTTGAATAAAAAACGAAGGTGCAATTCTCTCACAAATAATTAGTTCACACTGTCTTATTATATTTAGCTGTTACATTCTGAGACTATACAAACATTTTGGAGCAGTGTATCCTCATGTACCATCAACGGGAAAGGGGTTGAAAAGAAATAACTACAGAAAAAGCCTTGTGAAAAAGTTGTCCACTGAAAAACATTCCCCACATCTTCCATACAGAAAGTAGAAGTCAAGAAAGGACAAACAAACCCAGAAACAACCCAATGTATTCATAAGTGAATTTCTAAAAAATTACAAACTACTGTTAGATTTTTACACACAGGAGAACTTTTAGAAGCCCTGTTACTAGAAAAGGACAGTGGTAAGAAACATCTCTTATTCAAATATCAAGAGGAAATACATAGAAGTCTTTCTCTTCTGGCAAGAACTCAGGGAATAGGATTCATGAGAAAAAAGTTCATTTGATACCAGAAAGATCATGATCCACCAATACAGTGTCTAATAACTATGCCTATTGTGTATATGTATACACATACACTGTACACACACAGGTCCGCATATCTCAATAGATACATATATATACAAAATTATTCCGGAAACTTTGTAAGCATGTAGTATCAACAGAAAGGTCAAAGAGGTTAAAGCAGTCTAAGCTGCCTTCTATCTCAGCTCACCTCTGCAGAGACACCCAGACTGAGTCTGGCATACCTGGGGCACAGGTAGTCATGTCTAATCCCAGCTGAGTGGCTCCTCTGACTTTAGCAGACAGACTCCCTAGAGGTGCCTCCCAAAACCAACCAGTGCTTTCTAGGTTGCTGCATCCAGGGTAGATCAAACAGGAAAACTGGGTCTTCCCTTCACCTTTGCAACAGGACAAGGAGAAGCCCCCTGAACTCCAGACACAGGTTTTGATTGTACCACTGCTACACAAACCTCCAGTCCATAGGAAAAGAAGCAGCAAAAATTCGCATCTCTTCACAGCAGACAGCTTCTCCTCCACTGATATAGTGCAGAAAATGTAATATTTTACTATTTATTTTCTTTTATGTGATTAGCTTTTGCGTTAACATTCAGCATCACCAACAATAGATATCATGTCTTTCAGTTCTTACTGATTTATGCTGTAAAATGTTTGGACAGAAAACAATAAATCACATTTTCTGTCACACTGAAGAATAAATTAACCTATTTTACTATACAACCCACAACTCTAAGGATTAACTTGTCCCATTCACTTCACCAAAAATAATATTCTGACCCTTCCCAAGCAAACTAAATAAAGAACGAAACTCCCAGTTATCTAACACAAAAAGAAATAAACCAGCAAGGGCTGGTTTTGTTTTGTTTTCCTGATAGAATTTATATTGTTCACATCCAGCTCAGTTCCTATCCACTTTTTCATCACCCAAATCAAACCTCCTGTTGGTAGCTGTCGGTCAAATTTTACAGCTTCCCACTCATGACTATTGAATTTATTTAAGACTGGGAGGGAACTGACCAACATTGGTGGGCTGCAGTTTTGTCCTAAGTAGATGAATGCGTTTTCTCTCAAAGTCATTTCAAGGGGCAGTGATCCACTACTTCTATTCACTAAAAAGACTTAAGCTTTCCACTTAGATGAGGATAATATAATTAGCAGATGTATTAATGACGTTTCCTGTAATTTCTTGTGGGCTCCCCTGGTTTTACATACAGAAAAACAGGTTTTGGTATGCAGGTGTTTCCTTATGAATTTCAGTTCACCCTGTCATAAGGAATAGCTCAGGGGTTTGGGAGAAATGCCACAGATTTTCAGTGCCCCGCCTTTTAAAGAAGTATTTGAAACCAACAGTGACTCTAAATGATTTTTTTTATTTCAAGTGAGACCATGTAGATAAGAATCTCTCAGCAAACAATAAATGGAGCAACAAACAAAGAAAACTGTTGCAAAATTGCTGTAAGAAGAAAAGAGAGGAGCTGAAGAAAAGAAATATTTTTAAAATCCTCCTGGTGAGTTATGTTTGCTTTTTCAGAGAAGAGCTCTGAGCACTCTAATAAACAAAAGGAAAGCAGAGAGACTAGCTATGTTTTTTCCTTTCCTAGAGACTATTAAAAAAAATAAGGTGAGGAAGCAGCCAGGAATGTGTGTTTGTCCTAAAATGCATTTCCCTAAAGGGTGGCATCTGACCCCTTGTGTTATTCCTGGGGCTTTTAAAGAAGCCTGAAAATGCTATGTCATCTGGCATAAATAGAAGGAAACCGTCCCTATGCTGTATGGGGTTTGAAGCTGACAGAGCAACTGTTCTGTTGTGACAGAAATAGATCTGTAGACTTTCAGAGATGAAGCTAATACCATGGTTCCTTTTGGCTAAAAGTAATCCCAATAGGCTTCTCACAGATTTACCTTCATCTTTATGATGAAGGTGACCCCTCCTCAAGAAGACACCAGCAGTCTCATCTAAAGAAATATAAAATAAAGTAGAAATGTGCTGAAATGGGTATATGAACAATGAAATCTGAAGATTTATCTTAGTGAAATCTACTGGCTTTTATCAGTCAGTTTTATCAGTCAATTTTTGCAAAGTCTGCTGAAATTCTGGGGTGGCACAGGCCGTATTACTCCCTGTTAAGCAACATGGAAACATTGTGTGTGCACGCATGGTGTGTATGTGCATGAGTGTGTGTACGTATGTTACTCGACACGGAAATGTGTGTCCAGATATGCAAAGCAAAATAATGGATTGTAAACAGTTGGTTGGAAGTCTGTTGGAGTAAATGGCTCTGGAAATTCCTCTAGATGCCAGCATGAAATAATAACGTTCCCCTGCTTTCTTTTTTGTGTCTTACTTGTATCTTTCCATCAGGAAAAAAGTAATCATTTCTACAAAAGGAATATAACATCCTCAGAATAACACACTGAATGCTGAATACCCACTGAAAACTGCAGGTGACACTGCTGCTGATCTTCACGTATAGTAATTTGTATTCTGATCCTACAGATAGATGTACTAGTGTGGACACCCGACAAGGTGGATCTGCTGGTAAAACAAGCCCTCAAGGTGCAGCACCAGCCCAATTATACTTAATAAATCACTTCTTACACTTCTTGATCACTTTAGCCAATGTACTCTTTCCTGGAGATTTAAATTCTGCTTCTCCTACTTCGATCCTAGATACTGAATAACCTCTTCTTATACCCTAGTATTTTAAAATTGGGGGAACTCATTTAAATGCACAGGGGTTTTTTTGTGTGTAGCTTTTTTTTTTTTTTTGCTTGTTTGTTGTTTTCTTTTTTCCCCAAATCTGTGTGTTTTTAATGTTTATCTTTTTGGAACCAAGAATTTCTGACCTACATGCAGAAATTTTCCATCCATACTTGAGAAGAAAAAAAAAATAAATAAGCTGACTAGGGAGAAACATACTTTCATGTGATGTTAGTTGTTGCTTCATGTATTATTATTCTAGAGAGTATTTTCCAACTGTAAATGATAAGGGGAAAACATAGATGATAATAGTCACCCAGCCTTGTCCTGTCAAAAGCAATTTTGTATTTCTTGATGTATGTTTTTTGTGTATAGGGTAGCATACTTTGGTTTAAGGTCAAAATTTGTATAATTTAAGTTAGATGAATGAAAAATTCCATGATACAAATTTAGATTTCCTCAGGCTAACTACTCTGAGGTCTAGAATGTACATTATTTCTTTATTAGAAAAATAATTAATGTTTCATATTATTTCTTTTGGTGTAAAATATGATCCTGTCATTAGGTTGATGAGAAATATGAAGTGTAGGTAGTTTTGGTCATTATTTCATTGTTCCTGATGATTATGACAGAATGAGCTATGTATGGGCCCTGGGAAGGGAATACCTTATTAGATTTAATTAATCTCTGTTTCTTTAACTGCTTGTGACAGAAAACCTTTGTCTAGTTCTTGTTTTTGTAGGTGGCTTGCAAGCAACGAGCTAGAACAAAACCTTACATATTTTACCATTGTAACAAGACCCTCAGCCCTGCCATAGGTAGTAAAACCCCCCTGCTTGTATAGAGCTGTGACTCTGTCAAGGTATCTGGCTGCGTAAAGTACTTAAAAAGCACGCTATTTTCACTGAGGTATGCTAAAATCTGGCCCTCCTAGGGCATAAGGACTTCAAGCTTAAGCAACACCTGAGCTTGAACCACGACATTCACCAACTTAAACTGTTTCATGCAACTACATGTGTGTATACATTGCTTTTAAAAGCCCAATAGGAGCCAGTTGTCTGGTTTGTTTGAGGTTTTATCCCTTTTTTTTTCACTGTAGCTATAAGAGGAGACAGTACTGTATCTTTTTCTTCTAATAGTTAGACCACTTGCTTTGAAATTATAGCATTAGTTCCCTCCTCCGTCTCTTGGGATCAAACCTCACATTTGATTTCTAGCCAGGAGAATACCCTAATCAACCTAGTGGTGGGCTGTTCTGAGGAAGGAAAATGATAAGCATATATTAAACTTTTATAACTTAGGGTCCTAGATCCCTATTCCCCAAGTACCCACATTTCTCAAGCATTCATTTTCTTCTAAGCAAACGTTTGGGGTTTGTTTTTTTTTTTCTTTTCCTCTTTCTTGTGAACCACCTTGTGCTCTCCAAAACAATATTCAGCTGCACATCTGAATATTGTTTGTTCCAGTGCCCACTCACAGCAGGTGGGAAAGGCAAGACTGTACCTGACAAAATACTCTCACCCTCTGCTGTAGTCCTTCAGTGCAATCACAGCAAGCTTTGTATGCTCAACGTCCTCTGCTCATGCTCTACATACATCTATAATTTCATACTATTAAAAGTACTACTCTAGTGAAGTGCAACACTGCCCTCACTCATTTCAGATACATAGAACTGAATCCCTGAACCTGCGCCTTGTACGCACACTTACGCACTCTCACAGAGGCACACATACAGTATTTTTTTGCAGTTGCAAGAACACTACATGGGGGACAGAGGAGCCCCAGAGCTAAGCACAATGTAGCATGGAATTAACTGGTCTTTTCTAGAGGATGACGGTGTGAACATAAACCATTTGTAACTGCTTGGTCCGAGTACTAGGGATGCTGCCTGGAAAGGACACACTTAGGGTTCCATGTGTAAACGTATTTCCTCCTTACAAGGTTGTTTCACTTCAAAATAGATGAGTGGGAACCAGCGTGAATGTCTCCTAGGAAGACAAAATTAAGGGATACAGACATGCTGTGATAAAGCAGCTTTGGTGGGTATCTGACATCCAACCAGGGTCAACCTGGCACGCTTGCAGACAAATTCACTAGGATGGAAGGCAGCATAGAGAAGGTAGGTGAATTTAGCTGATTGATTGCAGAGTCTTGTGTGATATTGAGATGAGTGTGATTTAAAGAAAATGGCGAGTTTTGGAAGGTGAGAGTGATTCCTTTATTGATTTTAGAGCAAAGAAAGGTATCTCTGAATATTTGGTAGACAGACCACAACATTTAGCATTTAGTAAACAGACCATAAGTGTTTTTCATTGTTGCGTTCAGGCCAATTCTGGGTATGAAGCATGAGGGGCTTTTTTGTTTGTCTGAGGACAAGGTTTAAGCAAAACAAAATTTCCTTCTCCCAGTCACTATTATCGGCTTTGTGTAGGAGGGTATAAAGATCTTGCTATGTAGACCTCTGCTGTATTTGTTCTGTGCATAAACAGATCCATTCTAACTCTGAAGTCTATGTTTTTTAGACTGTTCTATAATTTAAGAACAGAGAATTGTGTATTCATTCTTAGAAATGAGTGTCTAGAGGATGACTTTTACATTCTGAGCAGCAAAATTTTACTAAGTGATTTGGCTCATTGCAATCATACTGTTAGAAGTAAATAAATGTTGTCTAAAATGACAACTATTTTATTACAATTCTCATAGTAAAATAATCATTTATTATATATCTCAAAGGAGAATCATTAATAAAGTTACATTTATGATAAAAGGAAGTCTTTGGTCATGAATATGTCTGCTGCCCTGTTGCTGCCTGCTGCCCCATCACTGAAAATGTTGAAGTTGGATGGGACTTAGAGCAGCCTCATATAGTGAAAGATGTCCCTGCCTATGGCAGTGGGGTTGGAGTAGCTGTCATTTAAAGGTCTCTTCCAACCCAGATCATTCTATGATCAGTGTTCTGATTTGCATTAGAGAGATTACTTTCAGAGAAATTGGAGTTAGCTGCATTGCTTAAAATCTTTAAGACAGTAATGTTGAATGTATTATTAAGAGAGATTAATAGAAATTCAGTGCTGGGAGCAAATTATATTATATTCATCTAATGCAGCTGAATGGTGATGAGTTAATTTAACCAAAGGGCTCATACAGTTAACAGGTCCAGTGTCAGCTCTTGTTGCATTGTATTATCAGGCAGGAGCTAGGTGAAAGATGCTGAAAAAGCAGAGCATAATACATAGAAAAACTACTGCATAATTTTCCTGAGACAAGCACAGTAATACAACTTCTATTGATATAGGCAGATGGAGATTCCATATGGCTGTTACTAGTTTATTCTCCTGTTCTCAACAGGCTAGACTTCTGAGAAAGGGCAGAAAGTGTTCATACTTTCTGCTTTGTTAGTTCCTGAAAAAGAAGACTGGGATCCATAGAGACCCTGTTGGCAAAGGTTTCCTAGAAGCACTAAATCAGTACATTGTCTCACAGCCTTTTTCTTTTCTTCACATTTTGAAACTCAGCACTTCCATTTTACAGGGATATTTTGTTATCTTGATATTTGTTTGTAGCCAATCTGGAATTAAACCATGCATATTCTGTGTATGCTAAAGACTTTCTTTAATCCATTTTTTTGTCACAATCTTTACTATTAGAAATTTCTTAGGTTTAAGAATTGTGATTTTTGTGGTGGTTTTTTTTTTTTAATGTAATCAGCTCTTTTGGACACTTTCTGCATTGTATTCACCTGTTGCTGTTTTGGACTCAATGAAGAATTTTGATTTGTTTTCTAGGTCCAACAGTAACCTTTTTATGTCATAATTAAAGAAGCTGAAACTTAGTACATACTATATTGCAGAGATGCTTAGATGTGATGGGCATATTGCCTCAACATATAGTGCACACATGTACAAATGAAAGATAATTTTGAAGCAATACATGCAAGATGCTAAGTACCTACAATCTTAAGTGAGACACTGCAGGTAAATAGTCATACTTTCATAGAGATTTTAACCCAGCAAACTAAACTGTCATTAGCTTTTCATAACAATCACCACAGAAATCCATTAAGAATGTTTAGAGGCAATGTTATGAAGTGAATGGTAAATATCTGTGTACAGTTAATAGAGAACGGAAGTGAAGCTGGAAAAAATGTTGGTTTAAAGTGGAAACTTTAGGGTGAATAGTTAGTTGACCTTTATGTTTCGAGTTTCTTTGACTTTATTTAGACAAATGAATTTATGTCATAATTAAGTGTAGATTAGATTGAAGAAGATTTTTTTGGTTTTTTTTTAAGAGAAGTTACTTAATTGACCAGAATACTGGTTATAATTTGATAGTGAGGTGATAGCTAGTCACTACAAAATAAAAAGTTTAAAAGAGATGATTTCTAAAAGAAAGGGTAAATTCTCTTCTTTTACCCAAGATATTTTCTATGATGAGACAATATCATGGAAAAATAAAAATGCCTTCCTTCCAGAGCTAATGTAGAAATAGACTTTGGGGAATCATTTTGCAATGGGAAATGGTTAAGCAAGGACTGTCTACTTTGTTTCTTTCCCATGCTGGGCATAAAACCAGATTTGCCCAGAGATCCTGTGTGTGCATGTAATCTGCTGCATTTTTAATTGATGAGTACAGACATTCCAAAACAGCATTTGGTATTTCCTGAATTCATATGTAATTAACTAGAGATCAGATAATTAACTTAACCAATGGTGCTGTGCAGTAACAGTGCACTATATGCTTAAAAAGGTAATATGTGTATCATCTACACACTAGGTCAAATGACTTATTCTTTTAATGAAAAAGGGATATAAATAGCTCAGGTTTCACCAAGATTAAAGGATACTTATGGTCTCTATCAAGCTTTCTCAAGCACAAAGTGGAAGTTAATTTGGTTGGAACTTAATTTACAGATTTTGAATGCTGGTTCTACCATAGATAATTTATGAACTTTACACTGCTATGAAATTGATTCAAATTCTCATACAAAGGAAGCATGTTTATCTCCTATGGCTGTGGGTTTTCAGTGGAATATCATAGTAGTGATGCATTTGTTCCAAAAAAGTGTCGATTTTTATACTTCTTTTTTAATTATATAAAATGATTCTCCACAGCAAGGTAAAATTTGCTTAAGTAATAGAACTACATTGACTTTTCCTTCAAGTTGGTAAAAGCACAGCAGGGAGGCAGCAGAGAAAGTCCAAGACTACTTACATCCAAAGCTAGTAAAAATTGATACAAATTATATTATGAACCCACAATTGCTATTTACAGTAGCAGAGGTCATACACTCACAGAATCATAGAACAGTCATAGAACAGCCCAGGTTGAAAGAAACCTTCGAAGTTCATTTGGCTCAACCTTTCATGGGAAAGGGAGTCAGAATGAAATTATCTATCACACTGTCCAATTGCAATTTGAAAACCTCCAGTGATGGAAACTCTACCACATCCCTGGGGAGGTTGCTCCAGTGAGTGATTGTTCTTATTGTAAAAGATGTCTGTCTTGTGCTGAGATTAAACCTATCCTGCTGTAAATTGTACCTGTTGCCCCTTGTGTTCTCCATGTGACTCCTTGTGAAGAAAGACCTTCTGTCCTCTCTTTAGCCATGCTTTATGTATTGGAATACTGTGATGAGGAGTATTCTCTGAGTCTTCAGTATTCCCTGAAGGGAATTCAGTATTCAGTATTCCCTGAGCCTTCTCTTTTCCAGGGAGAAAAAGCCTAGTTCCTTCAGTCTTTCCTCACAGGGAAGGCCCTCCAGCTCTTTCATCATCTTCATGGTCCTCTTTTGGACACTCTATGGTCTGTTCATGTCTTTCTTGAATTGGGGGAAAAAGAAGTGGACGCATTACGTGCATCCTGACAAGTTCTGAGTAGAGTGGAATGATCATGTCTCTATCTCTGCTAGTAATGCCCCTGTGGATGCAGCCGACGATCCAATTTACCTTTGTTGATGCAGCATCACACTGCTGACCCCTGTTCACCTCGTTGTCCACCAGGACCCCCAGATCCCTCTCAGTAAGGTTTCTACCTAGCCACACAGATCTTATTCTGTACTGGGATCTTTGGTTATTCTGTTCTGGGCGCAGATCTTTGCACCTGTCCTTGTTAAACTTCATGCTGTTCTTGCTAACCCCTTTTTCTAGCCTTTCCAAGTCCCTCTGTAAGATGGGACACCTGATGTGTCCACTTCTTCACTCATTTTGATGTCATTAACAAACTTGGTGAGGGTGCTTTCAATGCCACTATCCAGATCATCTCTGAAGATGTCAAAAATAACAGGAAAGGCTTCTAT
>NW_009917794.1:0-8030 GCF_000696875.1 Nestor notabilis | reverse complement strand
ACCTGGAGAGCGGTGTCCAGCTCTGGAGTCCGCACTACAGGAAGGATATGGGCCTGTTGGAGAGGGTCCAGAGGAGGGCCACAAAAATTGTCAGAAGGACGGAACACTTCTCCTATGAGGAAAAGCTGAGAGAATTGGGGTTGTGTGGGCTGGAGAAGAGAAGGCTCAGGGGAGACGTTATTGTGACCTTTCAGTACTTAAAAGAGGCCCATAAGAAATACGTGGAAAGACCTTTTAGCAGGACCTGTTGTGACAGGTCGAGGGGTGATGGTATTTTCCTTACATTTTCCTTTCATATATTTGCACACATGAAATTGATCACCCTGAGCCTTTCCTTGTCCAGTCTGAACAGTCCCTGTTCTTTCAGCCTTTCTCCATATGAGACTCTCTCCAGCCCTTAAGTAACCTTCTGGCACTTTGTTGTGCTTTGTCCAGTAGCTCCATCTCTCTCTTGTACGGGGGAGCCCAGAAGTGGACAGAGTACTCCAGCTGTGGCCCAACCAGTGCTAAGTAGAAGGGAAGGCCAACCTACCTTGAACTGCTGGCAACACTCCACATAATGGAGGAAGGAAGATGTTGGCCTTCTTTGTGGTTAGGGTCTGTGCTATCCTTCAGTTCTTGGGCACACTTCCTGGTTGCCCTGACTGTTCAGAAATCAGAGTGGCCTTGCAGTGATGTCAGCTAGCTCATCAGTGCATCCCTCAGGGCCCACAGAATATCCAGTTTGTTCCAGTATTCCCTAAGCTGGTCCTCTTCCACAAAATGTAAGTCAGCCTTGCTCTAGGCTTTTTGCCTGATCTCCAGGGTCTTGTAAATACTGGTGTTCAGTATCTCAGCCTTCGTTTAATCTAGTGTTTCATTCAGATTATTTTGATGCTTTGTCAAAACCAATAAAATTAATTGAGGTTTCTCCACTATGGTAAGTACAATCTGTCATTATTCAAAATATGAATAAAATACAAGTTAAAAGTATCTTCGGATTGATATAATTTTTAAAGAATGAAAAAGTGTGAAGAACATTTTTTTTTTCCTTTTAAAAGGGGAAGAATGTTCTCTGCTATCCTTATTTTCAAGCTTTGTTTCAGAGGATTTTACTGATACAAGTCTTAGTAAAGTTAAAAGTCTTCTTTTTCATGTACTGCTAGGGTAAGCAGTTCACACCTTTATAATCTGAAAGTCATGAGATACTTTTTCACAGTTTCAATTTCAGCTGTAAATAACAATTCTGGTTTTGTGAATATCAGTTTAAACTGATAAGTTCTTCAATTTAGTAGGCTTTCATTCCAAGCTGAATAACCTCCAGTTAAAGCAAAAGGCATGTCATGTGACCTTTGTGTTTTAAAATAACATGGATTGTTTAATATTTCATGGTCTTCAAGATTTATGAACATGTTAAAATAAAAAAATTACAAGAGGGTATGGAATAACACAATAGATGTGCTCTAAAATGTGTTAATTAAGCAATTCAATCAGTTATGCTAGGCTTCACTGGCATTTTTCAACTCAACTGAATTTTTCAACTACTTAAACTGAAGTGCATAGTACTATTAATTCACAGCTTCCATTAATCAAAATACAATTTAAGTTACATAAAAAAAAAACCTAGTTCAGTTGCAGAATGTAAAAATGCATAAAGAATAAGTACACTAGATCATGTTAAGTTCTATTTTTATCGTAATGGTTAAAGCTATACTGTCCTGTTCTAAAGAAATATAAATGTGCATTGACACGGAACTCTGCGTGTTTAATGCAAAGTTTTAGAAATTTTTTTTTTCAATTAAACTTTTTTAGTTGAGTATCACATTGAGTATTAGTTCTTTTTCTGTATCTATACAAGCACTAATGATTCAAAGCAGTTTCTAATTTCTTTTTTTTTTTCTCAATTACCTATAAAATGCAGGGGTTTCATACCATCTCAATTCAATAAAACTTTTGAATATACATATATAAGTTTGAGGTAAAAATTCCCGAAGTAATTGAGTTAGCAGCAGGAAATAAGCAGTGCTATATTTGAAACATAGCTGCTTTTCTAGATTTTTCTGAAAATAGACGTTTGTGAGCTTAGGTACTGTATTGGAAAATGTCTTAAATTTCTTAACTACTTAAGACTTCAAAAAATCAATTCTGTTTCTAGTTCATAATTTATTACTTCAAACTATTAGCTCCTGTCTTCTGAGTATCTCAAAACCAGTGTCTGAGACATGTAAGTAGAGCTAAGCTAAACTTAATGCTCAAGTTACAGAATTCTTAACCATTCTTTCTCTCCAACTTACTGTCTGTCTGAGGTAGAACAGAAGCAAAATAAATTATACTATGTTTAAGTAATTTATGTACATTTTCATGTGTATGCTACCTTTTCTGAGTAGTATTTTCTTTCCTTTATTTTTCTTATTTTTGTAATGGTTTGGCAAACAACTGATAGAATGAATGCACTTGCAGAATGTAAAAATGCATGAAGAATAAGTATACTAGACCATGTTAAGTCCCATTTTTATCATATGGGGTTAAAGCTATGCTACCATTTTCAAAGGGAAAAAGATGGACATCAACATGAAACTTTGTGTTTTTAATCCAAATCCTTATAAATTATCAGAGGTATCAGAGTAGTCATACAGAATCTAAATCTGATTTTAAAACAACAAGCATTTGCTGCTTAATGACCCTGTTGTAAGAATCTGAGGAATGCCAAAGGTCCAAGTAAACTGTATGAAAGATTCATGTTTCATTAGATTATGATGTTTGTTATGTCCTTCTTTCCAGGAAAAGATGACAATAACTGTTGCTGTGCTGACTAGCAGCTAAACCCTAAGAACAAATCCTTAATTTCTCTCCTCCTCCCTTCCCTTCAGTTCCCTTTCCCTTCTTCCCCCTTCTTTTCCTTCCCTTCCCTTTCCCACCTCTTTTTTCTTTCATTAAATGGAATTATGAAAAATACTTCAGAGCTGAATAGTTTTATCTTTAAAAATGAATACCATTTCCATAAAGATCAGTTCAAGATTTCTTCTATAATTTGTGGGGGATGATTACTTAAAATATTTAATTAACTTTAGTGCAGCAAAATGCATCCCGCATTAGTGCAGGATCATACACAGATGGATCCATTGAGGGAAGCCTATCTGACATACCTCCAATGCAGCACCAATGCATCTAAAGGGACGTAAGACTTACTATCCATATTCTTATTCTGTCTCATTAAAGCAGTTATTTTATTAGCCATTTGTTGTTTGGCCTTTCTTGCTGAAATCCAGAGAGAACCCTGTACCACTTCTCTCTCCAGCTTACCTAATCCTGTCCTCCAAGGTGCAGAACAGGTATCAAATGTGAGGACATCATATAATGCACTAGAATTTAATACAATTATAAGCTGAATTAAGCAAAACTAATATAATAGATTTTGTATTTAACAAATTATTTTGAAGCAATGAATGAATTCTTATCAGAGCATAAAAATGCTGTTTCTGTTGTGTAGTTTTGATTACTTGCTGTTTTGTTTAAAGGCAATGTGAAATGTGTCATCAAATTATTTATATAGTTTTGAAAATTACACAAGCTTTATAGTTTCCATATCTGTTTCTCATTAATTCACTCAGGATGTCTTTTATTGAGTCTAGAACTAGAAAAGATATGTAAGATGCAGTATTACTACCCAGTCTGATGTCTGTAAAAAGGGTATTATTGAAATCCTCTAACCTATGTACCTATTAAAAATTAATTTTCCACAAATAAATCAGTAACTTAAAGTTATTAAACATATCGGTATACATTTTGCATTAAAAATTGCTATCAGTAGGCTGAAATAATAATAGTACTGTCCAAAGTGGGAGTGGACTTGTAATGTAAGATCACTGAGAAAACTTCACATAACCCCATGGATCAACTTTTCTCTTTCATCTTTGAATAATGTGCAAAAAGATGTTTAAATATTTTTGATATTTCCTCCTTACCAATTTCAGGAAGTTTTTGGCTGCATAATATAAGAATATGCTCTTTGTACTAGTATGTGTATCATTCCAGAAAAAGCATGCACAATTGCAAAGAACATGAAAGGGCTTGAATGTGGGATATCCTGGGACCTTCTATTTTAGCCATTCAGTCAATACCAGACTACCAATCAGTTTTTTCTTACAGAATGTGGGATGCAGAATAATGCTTGCATTTTGTATGACTGAATGTTAAACTTTCATATAGTACATCAGAGTGAGGCCTGAAGGTAGAAGGCAGAGTTCCAAATCTCAGCAAGCAAAAAAAACCCAGTGTAACCAGTATGTGAAAACAGTGACAAAAACTGAACAGGGACAATTGGTCTTTCACTGATTGTCTCATCAAGAGAGACTGAAGTATCCTTTGCTTTAGTTCTAGTCCTGATAGTGACTCTTTCAATCTCCTTGCTTCATTTTTGCTAGTAGTAGGATGACTCTGATGATAATGGAATATCTGCCTATACTAGTTATTGAAGCATTCATTATTCACACTCAAATAAACATATTAAAAGATGTGACATTATGTAAAACCTGTGCTAGATATTTTGGGGTTTGTTTCATTTTACTGCTTGCTTATGTTTTTACTTTTATCATTTTTCTCTACATTGCCAGCACAGACATCCTTTTTTCTAATCTTGCATGTCCTTGGACAGAACAATTATATTTACTTCTGTCGTTATCATAGAAACATGACAGACGAAATTAGCATGGTTTGACTCGTAAACAAAATACATAAAACACTTCTTGATGGCCGTATTTAATTTGTTCTGCTCATCTCAAAGTGACCTATTTCCTGATGCACTAATTGGAGAGCTTAAAGGTCTGATAACTTCATTTCTGCACTGTGTACAAAGTTATCAGAGAAGTTCAAGGTATTGGACCAGGAAAACGGCTTAATTCAGTAAGTTTTTAACTCCTGGGTCAATTTATAAGTAAGGTAAAATCGTACACCTCTGGATGTGATAAGCAAGCTGTAAGTGCAAATGTGGTACGAGGCTTGAGTGTGTACTTCAGGTAGAAGGCAGTGAAGAAAGAATAAAAAAATAAGCTAAAACTGAACCCATTTTAGTACTTTAAAGTTGATTAGAAAACAAAATATGAGAGCCTGCAGTATTACAGAATATTTTCCTCAGAGTTCTAAATAATTCTAGTTCTTCCGTTTAGTTTAAATCAGTTTCAACAAAGATAACTAACATTGCTGAAACATCCTCTTTTTTTTTTTAGGACATTATTTTTTTCCATGTAAAAGTCACAAAGGTGTTTGACCAAGCTCATTTGTGAATCAGCTAGGCAAAACTGATGGAGGCTTGCGATATCATAGAAACACAGAATTACAAGAAGATTAGGGGTGGAAGGGACCATAAAGATCATCTCATTCCAATCCCCCTCCCATAGGCAGGGACACCTTCCACTAGACCAGGTTGCTCAAAGCCCTGTCCAACTTGTCCTGTCCATCTGTGCCTTGACCTGTTGTATGGATAGCCAGCCACAACTTCTCTGAGCAACCTGTTTCAGTGTCTCACCACTCTCACAGTAAAATTCTTCCTTATATATAATCTAAATCTACCCTGTTTCAGTTTAAGCCATTACACCTTGTCCTGTCACTACATGCCCTTATAAAAAGTCCCTCTCCATCTTTCTTGTAGGCCCTCTTTAGGTACTGGAAGGCTGCTAGGTCTACCCTGAGCCTTCAGGATGAACAACCCCAGCTTGCTCAGCCTGTCTTCATAGGAGATGCTTCAGCCCTCTCTGATCATCTTCATGGCCTCCTCTGGACTTTCTAAAGCAGGTCCATGTCTCTCTTTTGTTGGGGACCCCAGAACTGGATGCAGCACTCCAGATGAGGTCTCAGAAGAGCAGAGTGGAGGGAGAGAATCACCTCCCTTGACCTGCTGGTCGTGCTTCTTTTGATACAGCCCAGGGTAAGGTTAGCTTTCCGATCTGCAAGCACACGCTGCTGGCTTATCTTGAGGTTCTTGTCCTGAGAGGGCTGCTCTCAGTCCACTCTCTGCCCAGCTTGTGTTTGTGCTTCAGATTGCCCTGACCCACATACAGGACCTTGCACTTGGCCTTGTTGAACTTAGGAGGTTCACAATGGCCAACCTCTCGAGGTTCCTCAGGATCCAGTTCCTCCAGCATATCAACCACACCACAGAGCTTGTGTTGTTGTTGGCAAACTTGCTGAGTGTGCACTCAATGCTACTGTCCATGTCACTGAAAAAGATATTTTACAGTGCTGGTTCCAGTACTGAACCATGAGGAACACCACTTACCACTGGTCTCCACTTGGACACAGCTGTTGGCCGCAATGCTTTGAGGGTGACCTTCCAGCCAATTCCTAATCCACCAAGTGGTCCATCTGTCAAATCCATGCCTCTTCAATTTAGAGACAAGGATGCCGTGCAGGACAGTGTTCAATTAAGTTCAGGTAGATGACTTCGGTTGCTCTTCCTTTGTCCACCAATGTTGTCACCCTGTCATAGAAGGCCACCAAATTTTTGGCACAATTTAGTCTTAGTGAAGCCATGCTATGTGTCACCAGTCACACCCTAATTGTCCATGTGCCTCAGCATTAGTTTCCAGGAGGATCTGTTCCATGATCTTGCAGGGCACTGAGGTGAGACTGACTGGTCTGTGGTTCACTGGGTCCTCCTTTCCCTTTTTTAAAAATGAGTGTTATATTTCACCTTTTCCAATTAATGGAAACTTCACTAATTTGCCATGATTTCACAAATATGACGGGTAGTGCCTTAGCCGCTTTATCTACGCTTTCCCTCAGGATCCATGGATGCATCTTATCAGGTCCCATGGACTGGTGCACCTTCAGGTTCCTTAGATGATCTCAAACCTGATCCTCTCCTACAGTGGGTGGTTCTTCATTCTCCCAGTCCATGCTCTGTAACATGGGTTGTGTGGCTGGCAAAAACTGAGGCAAAAAATTTCATTGATTATCCTTCTGCATGTCCCCCATAACCAGGTCTTCTGTTTTTTTCCAGAGGTGGCCCACATTTTCTCTTGTCTTCCTTTTATCCCCAGTGTACCTCTAGAAGTTTTTCTTGTTGCCCTTAATGCCCTTGTCCAGATTCAGACCTTTAGCTTTTCTTAACTGATCCCTGGATGCCTTGGCAATTTCTCTGTATTCCCCGCTGGCTGCCTGTCCTTGCTTCCAGGAGTTCCTTGTTTATCCATGCAGGCCTCCCAGGATTTTTGCCCGACTTAGTCTTTGCTAAGATGCATCCCTCCTGAGTTTGGAAGAGGTGCTCCTTGAATATTAGCCAGCTTTCTTGATCGCCTCTTCCCTCTGGGGCATTATCCCACGGTGCTCTAGCAGGCAGATACCTGAAAAGGACCAAGTCTGCTCTCCTGAAGTCTAGGGTAGTGAGCTTGCTGTTCGCACTCTTCACTACCCTAACAATCTGGAACTCCACCGTTTCACAGTCACTGTAGCCAAGGCTGCTGTCAACCTTCACATTACCCCCCAGCACCTCCCTGTTGGTGAGGACAAGTTCCATAGCACCTCACTTCACTGGCTTCTCTGTCACTTGGAGATGCAAGTTATCATCAGTGCATTCCAGGAATCTCCTGCATTGCTTATGTCCTGCTGTGTTGTCCCTCAGTTGGTATCAGCGTGGTTGAAGTTCCCCGTGAGGAGCTGGGGTCATGAGCACAAGTCCACACCTATCTGTTTATAGAAGGCCTCATCTGCACAGTCTTCCTGCTTGGGCAGCCTGTACAGTCCTCTGTCCAGACCCTCTTAATCCTAACCATTAAGTCTCAGTCAGCTCCTCATTCATCCCCAGGAAGAGCTACTCACACTCCAGCCGGTGACTGACATAGAGAGCGATGACCCCCTCCTCATTTCCCCTGTATGTCTTTCGTGATGAGCCTGTATGCTTCCATTCCAACACCCCAGTCATACGAGCCATATTGTATTGAAATACTCCAGTTTGGCCTAGAGTGACTGCTTACCTAAGCACAGGACTACTACATGAAATGAGTGCATCATTTGTAAAGGAAATGAACCATAGAATAGTTAGGGTTGGAAAGGAC